>NW_027286756.1:0-150000 GCF_022747635.1 Hetaerina americana
GAGAGAAACTACTCGTAAGCTAAAGCACCAAGGACTTCAAATACAAAAAGGTAATGCTAGCTGTACGGTCATATTGGCTACATTGGCCGACTACTACGTGTGTTAAGAGGATCCATCAAAAACTATGACCATGGTAGTCAGAAACTAGGAAATTTTGTCATAAAAACATTTGTAACCAGTACTCCTCATATTTAAATTATTGAAAGGGATCACATTTCCCGAAATAACTCAAAATCATAAGCATTTACATTTCCTATCCCAAAAAGGAATTGCTTAAGTATATAGGCACTCGTACATTTATATACGTCCCTTAGTTTTAGCGTTTCCCAACTGTCGCTTATTTTATTCGTTGCGCCTCTTTCCAGCCATCGAATGTGTATCATTAACTTACTTCCCTTACCTCAAAAGTACCCTTAGATGGAAATCACTACCAGTATAATATTTCACAATAACATAACATCTGGAAATTGATGCCATCGATTCAGTTTCCCTTCCTTTGCTGTGTACGTTCGTCAAGGAAGATATTTAAAAAAATATATGGAAAAGATTTGCATATCCATGCGGTAACTGTTTTGGCAATCTGTGAACAGACTTTCTCACAAAGGGAAATGAAAGGTTAAAACCATTTTATTAAGGTGAATTATATATAATATGCTATGTGCATTTTCCAACGCATGAATCCATAGACTCTTGATGCCGACACTACCTTTCCTAAAAGAACAATAAATAATAACTATTCAAAATTACATTGTAACAATTAGATAATTTTGAAAGACATTAAAAATACTACTACTGTATTACTCACACATATAGCTGCCAGGAGAGCAGGAGACAAAAATGCCCGCGGTTCGTTCAAAACTTACCTGAAATAAAAGAAAGAAAAAATAAATATATGGGATTCAAGATTAATTTCATGATAATTAATGACATCATACCATCCGTATATTAATGTAAATTGTAATTTTTTTATCATATTAATTTAATTATTAAAAATATTGCTCAGATATATAAATATTCACTCGGAAGCAAAAATTTTTCTTCCTCTCGTTGAGAAAGGTGGTTGCGTCATCGCAATATTCAACTATCAAAACTTTATTTCTAAGTGTTTTATACCGTCACATATATATATATATATATATATATATATATATATATATATATATATATATATATATATATATATATATATATATATACACGCACACATATTTACACACACTTCTTAAGTTACTCCTCGCACTCTGATGAAGGCGGAGACCAGGAACACCGAAATATAAAAGTCTTAAGAGGGTGCTCCTATGTGATGTTAAGTGAGCGCTATTATCGCATCTTTTTATTTTATTTTTTCCACTTGTGGTTCTATATGTGAATTTGAATTAGTATAATTTAAGGGTACGGATGATGTGTTCTAGCTTTTAACGGTTGTGCAAGACGTGGTAATAAGGGTCAAAATATAAGTACCTACTCGTATCGTATACTCATAATTTCTGGAGAAATGGACTTTTCTTGTCTCCTGAAAACAACTTACACTAAATATGTTCTGGCAATTAACCTGTTTTACAACTGCAAGACTCATATGGTATAACCAAATCCCGTAAAAAGGTTTAGGTAATGGCAAATTTGTTTCACCCGTCAAATGCGAAGGTAATTTTAACTTAGCTTTATGGCTGGTTTAAAATTTTAAAGAAACGGCTCAGGGAATGTAATTAGGCATTTTATGCCTAGCACCTCGTTTCAACGCCGCAGAAGTCGAGGAGCTTTTTTTGAAATTCAATTTTCGACTTAAATGTCCTGTGGGAAGATGCTCAGGCGTTCCTTGATCTTCGTGGGATAGCTTAAGGTTGATCTCTTGCGAGCATTTCGTTGAGAGTGCCAGATCAGACGCCGATCTTTTCCCATTCGTATTTGTTTTCATAAATCCTGCCTTCTGCAGTTTGCCGTCTCTCCTAAACAGTTCAGATGCTCTCAATAGGCGCTCACTTATCGTAAGTGTAAAATAAAAAAGCATTAGATAGAAGATATATCGCAGGGATATATAAAAAAATGAAATGTACATTTTGCCGTAACTAATTTCATGAGAAAAACTTCAAATTCCTTCGTCAATGATTTAAATTTAAGGCATGAAATGAAAAGTGATGCATTGATAGAAACAAACCCCTTTCCTTGTATCATTACAAGAATTAAATGAATACAACGCCTTTATATTTCTGTAGCACCCGAATGACCAAGGATGTAAACCTATTTCGTACCATGGTGCCATCAATGGAAAAACTTATCGAAGCTATGGATCTGCAAATCTCCCAACGAGAGATACCCTCTACCCATTGTGAATTCCATTAAATCTTAAGATTTCTTTTGCGATTCATTGAGGGCATTAATCTCTGGGGGGGGGGGGAGAAAAATCGAAAAGCGAAGCAACTAATCTCTTTGAAAGCATTTAACTTCCCGCATTAGTCGACCGCCCCCATGCGGTAAAGTGGTTTGACGGATATCCTTGGAAGAAAAAAAGCTTCTTCCTCAGAAGTTAGGAAGCTGAAAATCGAGGTACGTATCAAGGAGTGGCTCTGGCTGAGCGAGTCCATTTGAAGAACGCTTGCGAGGAGGAGGAGAGAATAACAACGTCTTTAGGGGGAAGAGGTGGGAGGAAGTGAAAGATTCCGGGGAAAGTTGAAGAGAGGAGAGGTGGCGGCGAAGGGTTATAAGCCGCGTACGGGCGAAGGGAACCTGGGAAGAGGAAGGAAGTGAGGGGCGAAGGGGGAGTATCGAACTGACAAACGACTTTATTTAGAGGATATGCATGGCCACCCACACTTCCCTTACCAAACTCATATACCTACATTTATTTACCCGCGTTAAGTCGACGTTCAAATCCACTGGAACACGCCCCTCGTTGCTGTGCACACAACGCTCCGGATGGGGATCGGAAAAAATTCCCCCAAGAACAACAAAAAGTCGACGATTGTTGCGAGAGATATTTTTGTGTCTAATAAACAAATATTAATTCGTTGGCTTTATTTGTATTGTAGAATTCATAATGGACTGTTGTCACAGCAAACGATAACCCAAATATAATAGTTTGGAAACTGGAGGGGATGGAGAAGCAATATACTGCCAAAGAATGTTGCAACCTACAAGCAAAGTAAGTGTTTACTGTTTGTAAATAAAAATTAAGTCGACATGGAGGAAGTGACTTTTTCTCTGATTAAATCATGACATTTCAATATTAAAGCAAACTCTAGCCATATTATTTATTAATTTAAACGAGAAATCGGTATCTCGTACACAAGGGCATTGTGAGGGATTTTGTGGATGAACTCGTCGAGGGAGCGCCACCTCCGGAAATCAAACTTGTGGCCGCCCCGTGCGCTGCAAGTTAAGCGTACTCGGCCACAGATTCTGCTCCTCCATCACCATTCAGAGTGCATGCGGGGAAATGAGGGGGCGCCGGAAAGGGGGACGGGTGCGTTATGCAACGGGCCATCGTGTGACGGAGAAATTGCATGGAAAATGGAATTTTCGGAGGGCGGTAAGGATACAATCTCGCAAAAAGTTGGAAAATGCGAGTTGGAATTGGAAACATTTGAAAGGTACCGGAAAAATAGGTAATGAAGGAACATGAACCGATTAACTCCGAAATTCAATTTTTTAATTGAATATTTTATTGAGTATTTTTTCCCAGAGAAATAAATAAGTCAAAGGAATCAACCTGAAGGATTATCTTTATCAGCAGTAGTAGTAGTTGTTAGAGTAGGCAACCGACAGCTAAGGTTATTCGCGCCATTAATGGTAGGCTGTTGATTTGGTAGAGGAAAGAAATTCAGGGTATGGGGAGGAAGGGTAGAGAGAAACCCGGCGTTAATATTAACCTAATCATAACTGGGGGCCCACAATTTAACATCCCGTCGGACGGACGGCATACTCCACTTGAAGCTTCCTCCGTAAGGCACCCAATAAGGGACCGGGATAACGTCGATAAAAAATCGCTGAGATTCGTACTCGGGCCCTCGCGGAGGCAATCGATAACACTAGCAGCCGCAAGAACGAGAGGCGAGATTAAAGTTCTCCTAATTAGAAGTCCCTTGGCTCATGTAATTTGTTCATTATGGTGGACAGGGCCAAAAAATACCATGTGCTACATCTGATCCCTAAGAAAGATCTCGTTCTCTAAAGATGATGGGTCAATCTAATGGTTTTCAAAGTCACCGGAAATTGAACGCGACCACTTCGACTAGTAGGAGAATTAATCTACCAACAAGCCTACCAAGCGAGTGAATTTAGAAATTCGCCATTTTCCCGACAAAGTAGACAGAAAACTTAGCCTCAATATTTCAGCTTATCGATAGATATTCAAACGACAAGTTTGACCATTTTTTTCGTAAATAATTACACTTACGCGAGACAAAAGAGCGCCAAAAGAACTTCTCTAAGTGAGATTTTGCACAAAATAAGATTTTAACATTGCAACTCCGGAAAAGGGTAATATGGTTCTTAAGAGATATCGCGTAATGGAATGGTGGTAGCATTGAATAAAACATGATCTTTAATGTGAGAGGACTTAAAGGAAAGATATTTAAAATGTGCAAATGGGGAAAAAAGAGGCACGTCGAATGAGAAGAAGAAGATGAATTTATTGCTGGAGGGCGGCCCCTTGGAGCATGCATTGCACTTATGCATAAAATGCATTTTTGCCAACCTTACTTAGAATCAGAAATTCAGGCTCATCAACATACACATGTATACAAATGGAGAGCATACGTCCATAGATTTATACAAGTTTTCCTGACGTAAATGCGAGTAGAGCATGAAAGGAGAAACAAGTTAAGATAAATAACATAAGCACTACGCAGGAACAAAAATATGAATAAAAATGATAACACAATTGGAAGCAATCATATTCTGTTAAAACGAAACACACGTCAGTACAGTTTATCTGTTTGCTAAAAATGAGACTGATTACGTTAAAGAGGTAAAGTCCAAACCGAAATAAATATGTGTTGCGATAACCGCAGGATTCCAGTCCATGGAATGGTGGCATATTTCAATGTCATCCCAGCTCTCATTAGGATTGTGAGCTTATTCAGTGTTTGCCAAGGGCTCGTTTATTTGCGGAGTTTAAAGTTTTTGAACTTGTAGGACATGCGGGTATTCTAAATATAATATTGATTTAAGTTTATGTTTCAGGTTTACTCATTTATTTAATTTAAGACATCTAATACCGATTAAAGCAACTAAAAATAAAATAAATGTCTTTTTTTCGGTTCCTCAATGACATTATTTGTGCTGCCCATTAGCCCGATAGGGGATTCTGAATTCAAAAGATAAGAGCATATCAGGGGTGAATGCCCCGATCACGTTGGGCCTCGTGAAATTTGTGGACGTGGGGACTCGGCTGATTTCGACGTATAGGCTCTCTTTCTCTCAACCCTTGTATTCATTTCGGAAACTCATTATGAAACTGAGTACCTAAAATTTCATAAGCCCCGTATGATATAATTATTGCAGATCATTCATAGAAACTACGCCTATGTGGGTTGGATGGTTACGTCCAGGTATATGAGAGGAAATACAAGAAAAATATTAAAATTAACTCTATCAGCTGGTACCATGTCAAAGGTGGGCCAATAAAATCTTTCCCTAAACAAAATCACCAAATAGGCACTGAAAGATAAGGCTGGAATAGAAAAATGGATTAAAAAAGGATATTAGAAAAATGCTTGAGGACATAGGAAAAGGAATTATATGACTTTAAATAGACCTATATGGAATTCTTACCGGGTTTAAATTAACATATTTTGTCCTAGCCAACCTAAAGTTGTTTCACCCTAAGTTCCAATCCACTTGTGTCACAATCAAAGAGCATGTTTGTACAAAATATAAATCACAAAATAAAAAACGCTCCGCTTTTGCTGAAAAAAATGAGCTGCGCAATAGTGTTACAAACCACCGCATTAGTAATGCTCGCTTCGGAGTGAGTCGAAAAAAAGAAAGTGAAAAATGAATTGGTGTATTAAAATATGCCAGAAGTACGGCTGTGATTACACAAGTATATATAAATCAGAAGTTAGGTGAAAAACGTTTCCTGAGTCTGACGTTTCATGAGAATAAACACCACCATTTTCACTCAATCGCCATCTCACACCATCATTCACCACAATTCTCATTCTCCAAGGTCGGATATGAAGCAAAGGCATCTCGGTCGAGCAGGTGAGTGCACTAACACCAGAGAAAACTCACCGGATGAATGCTGACGTTAATTGGTGCATAACCGTCGCATACGTCAAAAATAATCTGAAAGCGGCACATTTGCAACATCTTCATGCATTACAAATGGCAATATTAAAAAAGGGAAACGGAAGGGAGAGGGGTCTTCATGGGAAGAAAGCAGAGGAGAAGAGAGATTACGCAGAGAAAGGGCGATAGGAGTGTGAGGCTCGCATGAGTAAAAGAAGACGGATGACGGGGAGTGAAAAAGGGAGGGAAGGCGACGCGGGATTTAGGCATTCAGGTCGGGAGGGAGATAAAGGGTCCCAGGGTAGCGGTGGAGGAAGGTGGGGTGGGAAGGGAGGAATGAAGGAGAGGAGAGAGAGAGAGGGAGAGAGAAAAAGAGAAAGGGAGGAAGCATCAATCAAAGCTCCCGCCATCGGGAGTGGCTTTGGGAAGGGGTGAGGGGGGAAGTAAATCCGACTGTGAGTGATGGTGACGTTTGTGAGTAACCACGGCGACGAGTGATTTTCAATGACCGAATGCCCGCTCTTCGCCCGAATCCGCAGAGAGGAGTGGGGAGAGAAGCCCCCTCCCCGTCCCGGGCGCAGATACCGCGTGAAATATTGCGGCGTCCGTGACGCCCTGGGTGCGGCGGGGGTACTCCCGATCGCTCATGACTCTCTCCCGATTTGGCGGCTCTCACGCGAGACGCCGACTTGGTGATCTCCCGGAGTGGGGTTAACTCTTTCCGGTGCTCGGAGGGACTGTCGCCCGTTTCGCCCTTTCGGGGAAATACTACGGGGTGGGGAGAGGACGCGGTTACTGATGGCATGAAGGCACACCATCTTTTCCCGGTAAATCCACTCCGCGTCGCGCTCCGATACTCGCTCGTCTGGGGCAGTAGGAGGAGATGGGGGTAGTTAAAACTGGGGAAGGATTGTGGGAACACACGATCCCAAGTGCACGAGTCTAGATGAAAAAGATGTTTGTTCTCTTTGCGTCCTGGCCGCGAATATATGAGGAAAGTGATTCCGTGGACGAAAACTCGTACGGAAATGATGAAATATCATTTCATCACTTAACCTTGACCCCCACAGTAATGAGAGTAGATATTATGTGGGTGGAAAGCTATAATTTCGAGCCTAAATTACATTCACACTTCCCCTTGACGGTTCAAGAGACTTTCAAATAATTGCATGTCTCATCATGATGAGTTTGTTTTGAAGAACCGGACAGATTCCACCTAGACAGTGGTAATATTTTTAGTGGAAAAATATTTGCACATATTTCATTTCCTCGCGGTGTTTGCATTAACAAATTCAACTTCAATGTAATCACGAATTATTGAAAGATCGTCCAAAAGTGAAATAAAAAAATGATGAGTCCCTCTCGCAAATTCTGTCGACCATTGTCACACACGTTATTAACAGATATTTATTGCTCGTCCACGACTGTGATATATTCATTCATAACATGCTACACAATAGTGTTCAAAGTTATTCGTCATTCATTATATCACGTCGCCCATGTTCTGCGCATAGCTGGAACGCGGAAGCAAGGAGACCAACCAACCCATTATCTGATACATGAGTTGTTTCAAAATAAAATGAATACGAAATATCATTTATCTTTCAGCATTACTGCCACTGTTTCTTTGGAGTTGTTTGATTCCGGCTTGCATCCATTCCGCACGCGTGGAAAATATAATTGGAAAGTATATTGCAGGATACAGCGTTGAACTCAATTCATTTATTTCGTAGAAAAACTATATTTTTTCTATCTTAGCAAAACTCTGCCATCACCTATCGGTCGAAGAAAGGAAAATGAAGATACAGCACAATGCAAACAGAGCAAACAAAGTAAAGAAGATGCTAACGGTTATCTTTCAATACCTATCTCAATAATAATACTTTATTTTTATTCAATTAAGTTTGGCTACGGATAAATGACATACCTGTAAATTTAATCACCCATTGATTTAACGTCGGATCTTGGAGATGTAGAGTTACAGAAACGAAACTTCTCGAAGAATTCAGAAGCTTTGGGTCGGAAATGTTTTGCATTGAAGGAAATGGAATAATAATCAGGTATTCCACGTTTTCATCATAGCCACCATGTCTTCTTTGCTAAGGAATATAGCTATTAGAATGATGTTGACCCGGATTAATCTAATCACAAGCTATTAATGTAGGTCAAGGTATTATAGTTTAGTTAGTTATCAATATTGAATCAGGAAGAATGCAGTCTATAAGAATTCGTTTAAATACAATCTCCTGCTTTTTTCGTAAGGGAGATTAGTGGTCTAATATTTTACTTTAACTCAGAAATGTTTTTTCCCCAAAGTTATTAAAAGTAAAGGAGAGAAGATATGCTGAGTGCCCAGGGTATTGCGAGCAATTACTTTGCTATTACTAGTTCGGACCGTGATTTTTAATAGCCCGGAGGGCAGACTGGTTTAACTGAGAACACCGACTTTTTCAATACAATGAAAGAAGAGCTCTCGTCACCTGAAGGGAGCTCTTCTTTCAACGCTCTCATCAATTCTCAAAAGTGGTAGTTAAGAATTCAACGTGAATCATCGAATGCCATAAAGACGATTCGCTCCAACAAAAACCCTCCTTCAACTCAAAGATTTTTTGAAGCGAAGAGAATGTGATCTTGCTTTTTCTTACTCGCTCCGTTTGAAAAATGGTAATAAATAAAGTTGACGTTTTTCCTGCATAATTTAAACCAACTCAAGCGAAACACGCGCTCTGGAAATACCAGATGGGAAAATCGGGAAATAATAGTAGTGCTGCTTTCATTGAAGGAAAAACATTTGCGAAAATATTCTGTTGTGAGAAACGTTCTGAGAATAAAATATCAAATTTACATGATAAGAATGCACTACGTAATAGTCATGTAGGTCATTTGAAAATAGGAGATTTATAAACGTGGAAACTGAAATTAAAATGGGAGCACGAACATTGTGCGGCCAAAGATATATCTTAAAATTTGGAACCGTCGTGTAAATAACAAGGCCTGGTTATTTGCAAAAATTAAATTTCAACATTTCCGAATCACCTACTTTCGTATAATAATCACCGCTGCAAACGCGAGCAGGAGTAATTATTTTAATTTACCTGCCAGGTGAAGGAAACACTTTCCATGGAAAAGAAGTGTGTTAACGTATTTTGGGTCAAATTTAGCAACTGTTTCATGATGAAATAAAGTCAATGCAGTGCATTTCTACTTTTAATTATCTCTGTCGTTCTCTCACCACAAATACGTTTTGTGGGACTTTCACAGACTAAAACTATTGATTTTTCATATAACATAAAGAAACACCCGCAGTATCGGTTTTTAGTGTGATTGTTTCTTCATTTTGTGTTTCTAATTTTTGTATGTCATCCTTATATGATTTTTGTGAACATTTTTCATGGTCAATTAATTAATTTATTTTTTAGTACCCTGCAAGCCACCGCCAGAATGTGTGGCAGGGGGTGAATGCATATCAGGCTAATTTTAAGCAGAATATATTTCCCCCACCACATCCGGACAATGTTATTTCGATCCCTTATCGTTCGTGGAAAAAATTAAATCTTATCTTATCTGTTCTACACTTAATATCTCTAATTTTAGTGACCTGATGTCGCCTACCGTAGTACGATGGGGGTAATAATACTTTTTCAACATCACTGCTAAAGAGACCTTTCAATTTATGCAAGAGATTTAACTGCAATATCACCTTCGCTAGTGATTTCCAGCCTAGTTTTTCTAATATTTCGAATACGCTACTAAGTTTATCATGGCAACGTTTTACAAATCTAGCTCGTCTACGCTGCACGTGATTCAATTTGGTATTCAATCCAAGTTCATGAGGATCTCATATACTAGTAGCATATTCTAACTGAGGCCCAAAGGGCGAAGATGATATTTCTCTTTGATCTTTTCATCAAATTTTCCAAGTAATCTTTTAATAAATCCTGATTTTTTGTTAGCTTGCCCACATATTCCCTGTATATGTTTCACCCAGAAGAGGGGTGGTGAGTAAGGATAACGACTAAATATTTAAACGAGTCTATTCCATTTTGGCATTCCTGATGAAGTAGGCGCTCGGGAGGGAATTGATCTTTTTCCACAAATTCATCACTACGCACGTTTTTTGAGTGTAATTATAATTGCCATATGCTGCACCGGCGTTGTACCCCTACATCATTTAGGTCATCCGATAAAGCTGCTGTATTCTCAGGATTACGGTTTTCTCTGTAAACCACTGTATCGTTGGCCTATTAAACGCATTTTACTAGTTACTACGGAGTAAATGTCGGTAATGCAATGAAGGAGTAAAAGGGGTCCGATAACAACTCCCTGGGGAACACCTGAAGTGACTTATACTTTGCGTTATGCTGGGATGAATATTCATTCAGCCTACAGCAGTAAAGGTTTTAATTTTTTAATTTACTATATTTTGTGTTGTACTAGCATTTCCGGCTCATTAAAAATGAAGTTCTTATGGATATTTAGATATCGTTACCGAAATAAGCTTTAAATTGATTGAACAGCAAGTATTACGTAGTTACATCTCAAAATGGAATGTTATCATAAAAGATCTCACGCGGTCGACTTATTACCTTGGCGGAACTAAAGATATTCTCTTAACATTATTGTAATCAAACCTTACACAATTCTGTTAATTGAAGCGTGTCCGAATACGGTTTATCCCTATTCAAGTGACGGAATCAGCGTAATTTTGCCGTTCAGAAATCTGGTTTATTTTATTCAAAGAGAATATGACAGGAGAGCATTGAATGATGATTTTCGAAAACCATCCCATCGTTCGAATTCAACCCGTCCTCCCGCGAGCCCTTCACTTCTGGTCCACCCTCCTTCCACTCCATCCGTCCGCGGCAGACGGTCTCGCCCGTACATCCCTCCACATCCCCTCTGTTGCCCTCGGCCGCCAATCGACGACAACACCTTGCACCGGCTGAGGATAGATAAATAGGTACCATCCTATTTGTGTGTACACGTAATGCGTCCGCCTCAACGGTCTTCCCACCCGTGCCAGTCCACCCCTCCACCCCACTTCCTCTTTCTTTCTTCCTCACCCATTCCCCCCTCCTCCCTTCTCCCCCGCGTGACCTCTTCTTCCCTTTCTCTTCACTCCCCTCCCCCGCCTAACTCCCACACTCCATCCCTTCCTCTGTTTCGGACCACGCCACCTCTTGACGCTCACACAAATTCCGAAACGTTACGTTCGAGCATTGTTTACACAGCGCTACGCCCTTTTTCCTTTGAGCGAGCCCTGGCTCTTTCCCGGTTGGGATGTCAGCTTTTTGTTCCCCGTGGTCCGTCCCACGACGGCGGTCCACGTCCGCCTTCCCGCTCTCGCCACGAGACGAGATGAATTAAATAACACTTCGAGGAGGTCAAGTCTGATGAATCTTGAAACTTGTGATTTGTCATCCTCACGAGCGTGGAACTGAAATTAGGATGTCCGCTCTGGTCGTGGCCTGTTTGATTGATGGATGGATGTTCGGAGCCGAAAGAGCTCGACGAACTCTCCCTTGGATGATTAGATAATAATGGGGGAGATTTTTCGTGGTCTAGCTCACTAACTGCAAAAACCAATGTTTCAGGAGTGTACGAAGGAGCGACATGTTTCAAAGTTTTAATGAAAGTAAAAGTTTAACAGTAACATTTTCTAAATATTTAATTTCAATTTGTATCTTTTTCTTCCTCCTAGCTATAAAATGTGATACGGTTGACAGTTTGACGTATCAGTCAATTATTTATCTTGGCAAACTACACTTGTTTCCAGCGGTGCACGAAGATAAGGGATGCAATGCGTGAAATCGCATTTGAAGGATACAGATGTGTCGGTTAGGTGTTGAAAAAGTCGATGCAATAATGTAATATAATATGTGGAAAATCGTTCTTATTGATATTAATTCTCATCTTCCGTAAATACAAAATAAATTTCCTGAGCATAGTTGTCTCAGAAATTATGTCAATTTCACGTGTCTGGACGTGCATAAATACGCATTTTGCAAAGATTCAAAAACGCGAGAAAAATTAAGATTTGCAATTAATCCTTAGAATTGCTGATGCGTATTCGTGTTTTTAATTTTAATTTGACCTTAGTAGGTTTTGATAAGTAATTTTGACTGCGGAACTACCATTTGGACTAATATTTTATGGGAACGTCTTTCAATCTCACTGTTGGTGTGATACAAAGTATGCTGACATCCATTTAAAATTGAAAGCTCACTAGTGTCATCATTACTTTTATTGCGTATGAAAACTCGAGAACTTTCCCAAGTTGCACCCAGAAGGAAAATCTAACAGCCATATCTTACGAGTTACATTATAGTCGAGTGAGGATGGGAAAGGGAGTTGGACGACGACATGGGAACCCGCTGCGTCGGCCACGAGTTACGAGTGAACGGGAGAGGGGGAGAGGAGAACTACTTCCCCACCGGAGACCGACAATCGATCACGTTCCGTATCATACGTATTACTACCGATTCTAAAATTCCCTTTACTGCGTGGAGACACCTGAATGGGAGTAATAAAGCATTGGCATTTATTACGTTCTTAGAAATATATAATTCACTACACGAAGGCTTGTAACATTCTTTCCATTAAGTGTCAAGGAATATCAACATTAATGGTTAATAAAATATTTTTGTTGACATGATGTACACTTCTCATCACGGTCAAGCACGAGAGTCCACGCACAACCGCCAGGTACAAGTTTACCTTTAAATCGTTTCGTGACAGATTGAAATGTGTTCATGGACTTCCGCACATGGGCTGACTATAAAGTGAGAAGGGACCATGTAATAAAGAATGCTCTGTGTATTTGAGAAAGCTGCAGAAGAAGTGATTAGGTAAACAATTTCTGTGACAGGACATGTTCGCTCGAGAAACGTTCCCAATTAGTGATCAAGTTTTTGGTGGCTTAGTGTCTCGCGAACGGTAGCGTATGCTACAAACCGCAAAGAATCATTCCAGGTCTCACAAAATGCATTGCCCTCCAAAGTCGAGTCATGTTCGCGTCAATACCAATTATTTAAATATACCACGGGGTTCCATCACACTAACCGATAATCAGAGCTTCATTAAGAGACGCGAGACGAAAAATACTTTGTAGAAGTTGTGTTCTACTGGAGAAAAATTGGGTATTAATGTGGAGAAAACTAGATAGCCGAGACCGTAAACTTGATTGGTACTAGGTTTGTAAAGAAGGGGGAAAGGTAAAACAAAGTTACGAGTGAGTGAGTGCGATTCACAAAGGTCTAACACACCCGAGTGATTGCGAACGGAAATTTGGGCCTTTTCTTTTTAATTTTTATTGTTTTAATTCCAGTGTGAGTGCAACTGGTCCCTGGTAGAGGAGATATCCTTGTTAACCCTGAGTGTGTGTGTGTGAATGCGTTTCACGAGAGTGACTGTTATTCCTTAACACACCATACCTGTAGCGATCGAGTGGTTGTAAGTTAGGTTCTAGTTTTATTATTAATTTTGGATTTTTGTGTGTGATTGAGGAATACGTGGGTTACTGTTTCTTAAACACACCCAAGTGACCTAGTGTGTGTCCTTTATCTTTCCCCTTACTTGTCACTTTGTTTTACCTCTCCTCTCTCGTTACAAACCTAGTGTCAATCAAGTTTACGGTCCCGTCTATCTAGTTTTCATTGCTTCACGACCGTAGGTGTATTAATTTTATATTTACATTAATGTGGAGTTTAGCAAAAAATGAACTGCTCATTGGTACTTTGAGTAACCACTTCCTTAAAAAAAGGCCCTATTTTGATAGAGGCACGTTTTTAATTAACAATGATCATAAGTTGCCTCACTTGAATGGATTTTTAAACCCCACATTGAGATAGGAAAATTATCCGATTAATTTAAAATTTTGACTCATAATTATTCTAGTTGATAATGAATTAATTTCAAACTTTTGCAAACAATCCCGTTTGATAATGTTGTATTGTTAAAGAAATCAACTTTAAAAGACATTTTTTCCAACTGCATGAGAAATTATTATTACTTCTCAACTTACTTATGCAGTTCACTCCGTTCCTGGTGACGTGAACGAACACTGTCAAGAAAAGCCTAGTTTTAGGTTCCAATAAAAACTACTAACTCTCTCCTTCACTAATTTCTTCCGCGCTACCCTACTTTTGCATATTTATTTCACTCCTGTAATATTCACATATTGCTTCATGCATGCATTTTCTTGCCTGAAACTTCTAACTTAAAACAAACAAATATATAAACTGATCGGTACATTAAACTTTCAAGAAATACCATGTGTGTTTTATTTACCTAATTTTCGTCGATAGTACCATTGGACGTCTCAAAACGAGAAAACGTTCATGCGCGATGAATTATAAATAATTTTAAACTCTTTTCCTTTGCAAAACTCATGCATTATGTTTATAACAAAAACATTATAGAATCATGAGACTGCCGGGGCCCTGAATATCACCTTTGCGGAATGCATAATCACAAAAGTGTTTCGAGAGGTGGGCATGGCGAGAGAGGGCAACCGGAGAGAAGGGAGGAGTTTCCCAATTGACTGACCCCTCCCGTTCCTGCCCACCGACAGAAAGGGCCGCACCCCACGTATCAAGGGTTCCTAAAAAGCCTTCGTCGCATTCCTTTGACACCCTGCCCCACGCCTATTACACCCCCTGTGCACACAACGGGCGGGAAGAACTCGCAACACTCGACACCTCGCCACAAAAAAAGGACCCTTTCCACCCAAACTCTACAGCACCCTACTCCTCCCCCATCCCTGCCCTCCTGAAAAGGTTTCAAAGGGTCCTGCCGATCAGTTAAGTTTCCAATATTGTTTTCGCCACCCAGCAGTGTAAACGGTAGCAAAAGTCGAGCGCAAAAGTTGAGGTTAAAGGAAAATCTAAACAGCATCCAACTGAAGTCACGTGGGAGGTATTGAATTGAGATGAGTCTGCTGGAGAAGGGCGCGTCTCCGTTTTAGTTGAGGTAAGTGGCAGTGCATGTGGCAGATGATGGGAGGAGACTAGATTGAGCGATTGGGGCGGATATTTATTGGAGGGAAGACACGGGGTATTAAACCGCCTACCCTGCCGACTGTACGACGCGAGTTTCGATTAGATCGATATGGTTTCCGCTGATGGCATCACCTCCGGCGAACGTATTATTATGTCTTCTTCCTCATGAGCATAAATGACTGGCTGAGCAAATGAAGATCGAAGATAAGTGTCTTCGAGGCAAACCTTACCCGGTAGCTCATAATCCTCGGTTGCAATTAATGCATCATGTCACGATTCAAATGAACAAAAACTCTGGGTGTTTTACGACCTTCGATACCTTGATGTTCCTCTTGAGTAATGAGTTTTAAAGATCCTTTGAAAAGAAATCAAAATATTTATTACGGCCTTTAAGTTGCAATTAAAATTCTAATTCAAGTTTTTTGCGGACTCTTATAATTACATAACCTGAGATGAAATATTTCTGATGTTTCCGTAACACTATTGCTTTCTAACGAGTGTATATAACATAATCTAATGATATAGTATTACCAAAAACAATGCAGCAGCATTTTATTATTGTTATGGATTTTATTATCTTTAGTTCTGACAAATATACCATTACACTGGCACAAACCTAAAAGCATTTCCTTTAGGGTAGATAAATAATTAAGGATCATCCAACGGTAAAATAAGCTGTATCCTATTGCATATCACGATAGCTTTGCAAATTGTAAAAACGACATGTTTTATTTGGCCATTAGATGAAATATTATCTCTGCATTAATCGTCATTTTTTGGAAGCACAATAATATACTAATCAAATCAGTAATTTTGCAAGTTTATAGTTACGCGGGTAAATTTGAATTAACAGACTTCACGTAACACTAGGATTTATTAGACGTATAATTTATCCTGCTTAAAAGTTAAAACATAATTTAATATTACTTGAGCTACATTGAAATTAGAGGAGTTTGCTGCCTTTCATCATAGAGAAGTTTGCTGGCTTACAGGAAATGACTTTCGTCAGTGGACATATAAATTCTATCTCTAACGAACAAACTCCACCGCTCTATTTTGCGGAATTGATTTTTAAGCGCTATTAAAATACCAGACACACCATTATTATTTATTCCTCTTCCATTTCAATTTGAATATTTACACAGCTCATGAAATACATGCAGCCCCTCTAGAGGCTTCACTTCCCACGGCACGTGTACGATTTTGGCTTGCAATATTACAAAGCGGCCCATCTGTACTCTCACATTTCCATTGTCATACAAAAGCGTCCTCTCCAGGATAACAAACTCAAAACATCTGTGAACCGAAGAAAAACAGTGAAATAATAAAAAATCTCCCCTCATAACCAGAAAAATTTCACTAACAGATCATCTTCAGATGAAAAAACAAATGCTTCTCTCCGTTCGGAAAACCTTGGAGAAAATACAGGTTCATGGGGAGCTCTGGCCCAACGCAAGGACCGCGGGCGCTAATGAGTTCAATTGTTCAAATGCGTCTTCCCCCTTCTTCCTTCAAAATGGATGGCATGCGACGTCTTCGACCGAAAAAAACACATACCTAGTGAACCCCGCCAGCATCTGCCACATATACACACACACACGAGTGAGGAAGGCCTTCCCACGTCGGAGACACCCTCTCCTCCCCTGTCCGACACGCTAACTCTCTCCACCCTCCTCCCACCTCCACTTCACCTGTCCACACTCACACCACCCCCAGCCACCCTCTCCTCCTCCTCCCTTTCACTCGTATCACTCTCCCTCACGGCCGGGGCGGCAGAATGCAGTGGGTGGTCAAGGGGATGGGAGGGAGGGTGGTGGGCCTTTATTTGTTCAGTTGGTATCCTTTCCCCCCCCACTCCACCTCCTTCTCCCACGTCTCCGCCCCGAGCCTGAGAAAACACGCTCACGCACACAATCGCCCCCTCGCACCTCCCACCCCCTCTAACCCGTCCCGAAGCGCCGCCTCCCTCCCTAAACGAACCGATTCTCCCTTCCCTCCACGGGGCCCTCATTCCATTCAACCCCTCCCTCCCTCCGCTCCTCTTCTCAAATCTCCGGGAAGGAGAGGGAGGGAGGATCTCCACCCTTTTCACACCCTCAGACTGCCCCACCCCAGCCGCCAATTCCCTCCCTCTCCCCTCGCTTCCGCCTCCTCTCCAACCTGTTGTTACTCTCATTCCTCCTCCTCCTATCATCTTCCCCCCCTTCGGAAACTATCTTTTTCTTCCTCCCTCATTCACTACACCCGCCCCGTGTCTCTCTCCCCCTCCTTACTTCCCGTCCTCCATCGTCCTCCATCCTCTCTCCGCTTTCCTTTTTTCCCCGTTTCCCCTCTCTAACAAACTAGTAGTGGGGAAGGAGAACCTTTCCCGAATGAGTTTTACAACCCCAAGAGGCCACGTGGGTGTGGGGAACAATTGCGGAAGGGGTCGGCGTGCCTTGGCATGTGTGTGCTTGGGAGAAGGAATTTTTGTGCTCCCACAGCAGCAGTTCGGCTGGATTTGCTCCGTAATCGCCCTCCGCCGGGGGTAATTACGGAAACTAGGCGTGGCTCCGAGAAAGAGGTGCCGAATGATAATTCTGGGTTACAGGGTGACATTTACCTCCACGAAGCACCTAAGTGGTACCAGTATCATTTAACTTTCGTCGATATTAAATCAATTTCCTTATTGTCTAATATACCTTAAAAATCATTCGTTTTTATAAAAAGGATTTCGTTTTCAAAAAAGGACAGACATATTTTTCGAATGAGCGCAAACGAGCACGTAATTGTATCTTTAATCTGAATACAGTATATAGATATGAGAGGAAGTAGATAAGGCATTGGGACTTTTATGTTTCTCTGATGCAAAAAGCGTGGGGCTATCTGCATTATGATAACATTAGCGCTCCAAAGGTAATTGCGTGTACCCTACTTACATTACACTGCATTTGTTACAAGTTGCATACTTGTGTTGAACAGTATTACGAGTATGAATAGAGAGAGCAGGTAAGTGACGCTTGATTAATGAAAATATATTTTCCAATTCTAAACGTTTAAAGATACCTTAAATTAAATAAGACTAAGGATGAACGGATCTTATTCTGAACTTTTGCATTGTGGAATACTCAGGATATTTTGGTTGGCAAGAGCTAATCTACAGTTTATTTTAAAAACCAGTCTTTCTCTTTAAGAAAATGCTTGAACATTCATAAGGTCTTCAGCCACCACTCACAACTGTCTATTTCCACAAACAAAATTGATCCCCAATCCAATTGTCCTCATATATTAAGTAGTACTTTCATTTCATCTGTAGAATCCTTTGACTCCCATCTAGCTATTACGCCTCCTTATATTTCTCTCATGCAGGAGAAAATATAAGGAATTCAAACTCATTCAAAACTCAGAACAATTAAAGTCTTAATGCATTGAAAAGAAAGTGTCTTCACTTTTTCAATAAAAGGAAGCTCTACCTAACTAAATTTTACCGATCGTCACATAGGTGTAATAGATACGTTAACAACGTTGGAAGAAAGATAGTATCTCATCTACCAATTATAGAGATTCGTACCGTTTTGATCTGACTCTAACATAGCTGCATATTTCACATATCCCTTGTAGTGTTATTTTCATCATGCACTTCATACTGAGGTTGACATGCCTAGAATTTACGGAGTATATTTTTAGCAAGTACATGTGATTGAAAAAAATGGCTTATATTGTCCAACTTTAAGTGAGCGCATAGAGATGCTCGTCTCTAGACATGCGATGTACTTATTTATGTGAACCAAGGGCTGTTGGTCGCGGAATGGTGAGATTTCCGCGACAAACGTAGACGCACTCCTTCACAGACGGATTCCTATACATGCAAGATAACTAATGACGAAGCCGCGGTATCCCCTCCATTTCTATTTTGCATTACACTTCAGCACCAGGAGGGAAAATGTCGAGGTAACGTCTGTCGAATGTTTATTTTTACAGCGCCCGCCAATATTTCTTTCACTCGTCCACTCTCCTCTCGCATTATTTCCCTCGCCTACCCCCTCCCTTCCCCGCGCTCCAAGCCCCACAATCCCCTGCCGATGCCCTTACATAAACAAGCTTTCTCGTTATCCCCATTCCCGCAACTTCCAATTCAATCCTCCTTTGTCGTTTCTCCTCCCAGCGTGGAATCTTAAGGACATGACCAGTCCAATGTGGAACTCAATCCATCTGCGCCTCGAGCCTCCCTCTCCGAAGCCTCCTCGCCCCCTATAGTCCCCCCCCAATGCCTTATCCTCCTCGCTCACTCCCTCGCCCCTTCCCACCCCCTCATTCCGTTCAACCCCCATTTGCCTCAGCCGCCCCCAGTGAGACTGTTCCCGTGCGCCCTTCTCCACCTTCCCGTTCAATCCCCCTCCCTCACACGTCAACTAGGGGTAAAAAGAGTAAAAATAAGAGGCTCTGGGGGGTGGGAGAGAGGAGGTGGCAGTGGTGATGGTGGTGGGGGGAAGGAAAGGGGGAAAAAAAGCTTGCGACGACTTTGCAGTCATAACCCGGAGTAACTTAATAAATCAATCGGGGATACTCTTTTTATCCTCCCCTCTCTCTCTCCGGAACCTCCTCAGAGCCACAACCCCCCCCCCCGATCCCCTTCCCTCCTCATTTCCCAAAGTCCTCTTCCACATATCCATGGCTTTCCCTTCCACCCCCAATACGCCTCCTCCCCCTTCTCCAGTCGAGAACCCCCCCTTATTCTTCAAATCTAACCACCTCTCCATTCCCGTCCTCTTCGTCCCACCCCCCTCACCCGCACGCATATAAATCCATCACGCACGTACCCGCTCGTTTTTTCTCTTCTTCTTTCCCTCCGTTCTGGTTCGTTTTTCCGCCGCGGCGTCGCAGTCTTCTCTGCTCTAATGCCCGTCCGTCCCGTGCGTCGTGGCGTTCCCGACTCCCCGACCCCGGCGGATCCTTTCCGTGCCCACTCTCCCTTCCCTCCCTCCGCGATTCTATTATTCCCCTTCACTCGTCCGCATCACTTCTCCTCTTACGTTCGCGCCATGTGTTTTTCGGGCGCCTTACTCCATTTCACTTCCCTCGCTCTTCCCTCTCCCGAACTCCAACCCATCCTATACCTCCTCCTCCCTCCCTCCTCAACTCTCCCTTCTGGATTTCCCGAGGTTCCACCGAACCAATGGAGGGATTTTCCTCGGCAAAACTTTTCAGTGCTTTGTGACTTTCCTTTTCCCCTTTTCTTTTGTTATTGGAGAGGGACGGGCTAAAGTTTTCTTATAAATTTTCTATTACCCTTCATCACACGAGACTGTAAGAGTAATATTTATGGGTGTCGCAATTCATGTTATTTTTCATACGCAGTATGGTCTAATGCCGTTTCATCACTCGGAATGATATACCTCAATTTTCTACCCAGAATAATGTGCGAGTGATGTACTGATGACGGTTTTCTTCAGCGTCGGGTCCCCAATAGAAGATGGAATCATCCTCGGCATTTTCTTTTAATGTTGTTTCCTCGAAGAAAGAAGCAATATTTGAAGCAAGGGGCCATTTGTAATTGAAAAAATATATATTAAAATGAATCCATTAAATCTATACTATATTAAATCTATAGAGCTGCGTAGCATTAACCTGGTTTATTTATGTGAATTAATTGAGAATATATGTATATTATTTGCTATTCCACGGTGCTAAAAAAATGGGAATAAATTATGATAAAGTGACAATAGATCGATTATAATCAACCATAAAAATGAATAAGAGGATGCCCATGAGATAGATGTCTAAAAGATAGTGATATTGCATTGAAATTAATATCGAAAGAAGACGAAAAATCATTATGAACTCAAGAAGAACGTACCTACTTAAAATTTGATTCTGAAAAAAATTACATTTTTCGTTCATTTCATCGCCGTACTCAACATATATAAAATCGTTTACCTCTGTTACGATGTGGTAGCACGACGCACTTATACATTTCACGGTAACTTTGCATATTATATACTGCGTTTCGCACTTATATATATATATATATATATATATATATATATATATATATATATATATGTGTATATATATATATATATATATATATATATATATGTGTATATATATATATATATATATATATATATATATATATATATATATATATACTTTCCATTTGGAATAAGGTTGACCATAATGGATGGAGTTGCCATTTTGCAAGTGTGCCCGGATTAAAAATATTTTCGCCTTAATTGAATGCTGTAAATTTGAAATGTTTTACTGTTGGACCAAGGCCAGTGTACACTCGCCGGAATGGATTTTGGTATTGCCATGAAGGTTTCAGTCGAAAATATTGCTCCCCTACTCCCTGTTCTTTTCGTGGTACAGCGATGAAATTTCATTCTCACATGGCACAAAATGGCAAGCGATAAGATACTTTCATGCTGTTCATGGAAACTCGTAAAATTCAGCGTGAAAGGCGCATTCTGGGAAGGCATATATGCACGAGGAAGCGCTATGTGGCGCAATCAAAAAGACGATAGTATAAAATACTAGTCGAAATATCCTCGTAAAAAAATAGTAAGGGGGCGAAGTATGAACCATAAAAAGACTTTAAAACTCATTTCTTAACCTTTCGGAGTATATGGTATACAGCCTCATTCAAAACACAGAATTGTGCGTAAGAAGACTAAGGACAAGATTAGTAAGCAAAGCAATCCACCACGTGGTGGTTATTTCGTAGAACAACGAGATCACTATCTCCATTCTAGAACTGCTGTACTCCATAAAATCTCTCATAAAAGGTTAGACACCACGAAAGACGATTGAGTTAAAATACTCGAGTATTTCTCCAATAAACGCCTTCCTGAAATCTGTTCTTTTGTTTAGGGACTAGATGGTATCGTTAATAAAAAATCTCATTCATAAATCCCTAGTAAACATGTTAATTTCACTATTGGAAAAAATAGCATCATAGTATTCGCAAATAATCCTATATGCTTACTTACACCCCAATCACTTTTTGCTAACTTCGGTAAAAGCAGAGTGTGCGATGGACTAGAAGAAAGATCGAGACCTTTCTGCCACTGATTTTCTTGTACCACTTATCATGAGTTTGCTATTAGAGAATATTTTAATCTCTAAACTAATATTAATATGCGCAATCTTACTTTAACGTACAACCAACACATCTAATATGCATGCAATTTTATTTAGGAATTTTATCTTCTCTTATTTTAACTGTAGTGTGAGTGATTTTAGAACGTTGTGTTAAAATCAAACTCATGGGAAAAATGATTAAATCCTTCCTCGGTTAGCCAAGAGCTGCAAATGCCGATTAAATAAGATTTGACCAGGTAAACCAATTTAGGATGCGATGACAGCCGTGGGAGTCGTATTTAAAAAAATATAATGGCCACTAAAACTTGTTAAATTTAAAGTCAACATTTCTTGGAAGCCTATCACCGGCTATATTACACTGAAATCCCGAATAAAAACTGTGAAATGGCCTACTTCTTAAGGTATTTGTAATATTATGACAATCATAATTATTGGCGTTACCTTGAAGATCGAAATGGAGGCCACATGTGTAATACGTAATACAACCTGACGACTGTACATTTTATTGCTCTGCGCCTAGCATATATTTCCAACGTAATCAAAGGGGTAGTGATGAAAGAAGTAAAGGCAATTAATACGAAATATTTAGAGCATATAGACGGAGATAACGTAAAAACCCGGATTGAGGACACATATCACCGAATGGCATCCAGCAATAAAATCATTTTTTTAAAGTGCCAGCATGGATTGAGAGCCACTCTCGAGTTCACTCGACGAAAGATCACTCTCAAGGGACGCCGCGTGCGTAAACGTATGGCATAAAAGCCGGCGAGATTTGTATCCCCACCAGTGCGTCGTTCAATTCCCTGCCTCGAAATATTTGCTATCGCTCCTAAAATCGTCACCTCCATCCCCCTCCGTCGTACCACCCCCTCCGCTATCTTTCATCTCTCACCTATGCTCTAAATAAATCCTCCGCTTTGCACACATACCTAATCAATTTTCTCGACGCACTTTCCGACCCAATGACGTCACCACCCGCCCGGCTCCTTTTCCAGCAATCTCCTCCACCCCGCGCCTCGGGAAACCCCTGTCCCGTATCCTTCCAGACGCCCAGCGAGGGAAGAAGGAAAGGAAAAATACACGCGCCCTCGAACCTCAAGATTTCTTCTCCGATCGACTCCTCACGCATGCGCGGATAAATACGCGACTGCTGATTGACGAGTTAAAGACCACGCTCTCCATCGCTCTTCTGTCTTTCCGTCCCGCTTTTTCTTTTTTTTTCTACTGATGCCGAAAACCTCCTCTTTTCCCGTCGTCGTCTCTTTCCCTCCACCCCAACTCCCTGCTCTCTCATCCCTGCCCTCTCCTCCCCCCACCCCCTCTCGCCGCTCCAACGCCTTGCTCCCGCCGAAAGTGTCGAGTGATGAATGTTCCGCCTCACGTGTTATCTTTCGGCGAGAGGGCGCGCGCCGAGCGGCCTTCTCAGAAGTCCTCACTCCCGGGTCTGTCCACGGAATCCCACTCCCGCGGGAGGAAGGCTCTCCGCGGAAGGGGGTTGGGAGATATGTAACGGAAACGAAACGCGTCGCGCGATTTCCTTTCGACGCGTATTTCGTCTGAGTCCATTTATGGCGGAGCTACGCGAAGGCTTACGACCCTACGCGAAAGAACATTTTTCACCCGGGTGAAAATTTACAATTCTCAGCTGAAATAAATAAAATGAATCTTTTCTCAATTTGCATCTTGGAAGATTTATATTAACTAACACGAGATTAAAATGAATATTCTAATACCATGAATTAAAATGAGCCATTCTAAACCACACTATTCCTTCCTACTTTCATTCCATCCAACATTCCGATTCACTTCCTTCCTCTTTCTTGCTTACTCAAACTTCTCCACCTTCTCACGCTCTTCAACATTCGATTGATACTAAATATTCCCTGCATCCATTCCTCTGCCCTATTTTTATTTCTTCCAACTTCTGCCTTCTGTATCACTCCTCCCTTAAATTGCCTAAAATGTCTTCTTTTATTTTCCCTTCCGTCTATTTCACTTTCTCCATCGTCCTCTGCACAAACATCTAAAAAGCATCCTATCTGCAATTATCATCTGGTCTCAATGACAAAAGTTTCCGAGCACTAGAATACTTCGATCCGTATTAATTCGCTGAGCGATTGATTTCATAGTTGCCACAACCATCTCCAAAACAGCAGGCAACGATGGTGCCCATGCCGTCCAATGCTATATATGATTAATATTCTTTTTTTTTGCTTTATTGGCAGTATTTTAAGCTCAAGGTACGTTTATGCCGGACACAAGGCTAAGCAATGCCATACTTCTAAGCCCATCCTGATATGACGTTAAACAACTTATGGCACTACTTATAATAAACCATGTTTCATCCCCACAAGTTTACTATCTTCCTTCATGCCGTCCAAAATGCCTAATCCTTTCCCCCATCTACCGACTTCAGGCAACGTTCTCCTCTTTATCACAGCTTTCAGCATGCCATTGTCTCTCAACCCCTTATCTGATTTTCACACGCCACAGGGTCTAGTACAAGATGAGCTCAATAATCTCTACAAATACCTGAGTGTTTTATTAAAACAATCTCACCCCATGAAACGTGTTGTGATATTGCTATCATAATAAGTAAGTAATCATGCATAAATATATGAATAGGTTACAATAGGATTTTTCAATAGTTTTGTTTAATCAAACCCCTCGAGCTTTGATACAGAAATGTTTTATTGGAATCAAACACTTATGACGTTTTTAGTAAGAAGAGCAAACCTTCGCAAGCACTTATCAGGGTGGCATTCTTTTTCGAAGCCATCTAACTCAAAAAGGAGAAAACTTAAAATTGTTATTATCAAGGCTCTTTATTTATTCCTTAAGATAATTCATCTTCTCAAAGAAAAAATACATTATCTTCGGAAATGGTTTCACCAAAAAAAATCCCCACTCGATGGGACGCAAGTGTCATTCAAGTGTGTCGGACAAACTCTCGAAACTGCCGAGGAGCATACGAACTCATAATTTATTATTCATCGTGCCTCTTTTTTTCCTTTTTTTATCGAGAGTAAATGTATTCCACGCGCGATACTTGATTTTGTTCTTGGCCAACCATTAATGTCAGATCGCGATTCAGTCACTTATATGTATAGGCTTCGAATCCACTCCTTGACTAGTGATTGATGTCCGAGGGCGATTTTCACTCCAATGCTAACGGCCCACGACTCTTATGAAGACAATAAATGTCAGCCACTGACTGATTGTCTTTTATTCACGCTGCGTGCGTGAATGGGGGAAGTCAAGTGGGTGTGGGAGGAATGAAAGAAGAAGCAATTGTCTTGGAAAGTTATCTCTTGGAATGACGGATAAGATGGGAAGTTATCCCCTCACAGAAGTGGAGATCTTATTTTTACCTTTTATTTGGAATTCAATTGAACGATTGGACATTAGAACGTGGAATAATGCAGATTTCTCCGAGAACTCGTCACTCCTTCATAGTTAATAATTATTATTTTTTTAAAGATTCCATTTGAATAAATGTTGCTCGTTCGTTCGTTTTGATTTGAGTAGCCTTGAGTTTCTACGGCTTTCAGAATTTTTCAAAACAATGATATAGAATTTAATACTACTAAATACTTTGAATTTATAATGAATTAGCGATCCATCATGATTCTGAAACATTAATACTACTCTTGATGAACTGAGCCATATATCACATAATAGCCATCCGCGTCTTACCTCGTGTTGACTTTCTCCATGTAAACTCGCAAGATGATCGATCAAATACAGAAGTAAAGACCTCTTGTTCATCCAAGACAATAAAGCACATTAATGCAGAATAATTCCGAGATAATTATGCCGCGATAACTTTGACTATAGCCCGTCTAAAGTGAAAGAGTAAGTAGATTTATTATTTTATTATACACATGTGATTTGATATTCCTATAAATTGTGAATTTAGAGACTTTTGTCCTTGAATTACGTATGCGCAATGTCAATCTATATATGAAGTGGTCGTCATACATTTGTCGCCGACAGTCCTATACACAATCTGTCGTTCGCGATTATGGAAACGAGAACCCCGACGTCTAACCGCTCGGGGCCAGCCTTCCATATGGGCTGCGGACACTTTAGGTGTCCAGGACCGGGTTGAACATCGTTCACGGGGGATGGGGCCAGTGGTACTACGGTCCGAGAGGTCGAAACAAAAATACTGAATATTTATAAAGCCGAAACAGGCGGGTTGGAGGGCTATTCCCTCCCTGATTAAAGAGCCTGCTCGCGCCTTAATTCGCGACACTGTTCATCGGCTATTGTTTGCATCGCCTCTCGTGGGAGCGGGCCCGCCCCATGGACCCTGTTATTATGCCCACGCGATTGGAGAGCTCAATAAAAAGAAGTTGGCGGCAAATTGGTGCGCGGGAGTCGGGCCGTTTTTTCGCAACAGCACGCGAGTCTATTATCATTATTGAGGTGTCTTGTTTATTAAGGGGCTCACATCGCTTTCATTTCATTTGATTCTCCAGGTGGATTGCTACGTCGATGCGGAACCCCAAATTACCTCGGCTCGAACTCTCACGCTCTCTCGGGCGCTAAGTGAAAACTTTAACTGCTGGCCAAAGCTACGATTTACGAATTAATTTTTTTCCCATCAACTCCTCTTGTACTTCCCCATACCAAGAGAAGTTATCCTGCGGTTTTTCCCACTCACTCGCCCACTACAGTTACTTACTTTTCGGATTAATTTTCGCTCGTCGCTGAAATCTCAAATCCACGGCTGAGCTGCGAAATCTCCACCGGGCTGAAAAGGTACCCGGATCACGTGAGGGTATCGCTATTGCTAAAGTGAGTTTTTTGCCAAATTCTATTGGTTCGAGCTTTCGCACCTGTATAATGCCCAATTTAACCCACCAGAGAATCTCCTGTAATGAACTCTCTCTTCAACTATACCAGGGATACCAAAAAAGTATATTTAATCACGGCTTGAAAATGTGGGGGAAATTCAAAGAATTGTCATGTATTTAAAGTCGCAAAATTCTTGTAAGTATTATTAAATATGTCATTTTTTACTGTATCTCTTATAATAATAGTACCCATGATCCTTTTCTCTAAGCCTCATTTGCATTTATAAATACACAGCTTCAATTACGCGGCATTCGAGAGATGGTAGATGTTACAGCTGTAAGAATAATATTAATCATATCTTATATAATTTTATTTCATAATAAGTAAACGCAAATCCCGGCATTAAAGCATTCAAAATATTGGGAGTAGGAGGGCCAGGCGGTTGGTGCCGTTGCATATTTTTATTATTTGAAATTACATAACTAAGTCTTTTCTAAACAATTCTCTATCAAAAACGAAACTAAATAAAATTCAATGTGTCCAAAAGGGATGCAATTTAGAAATGATTTGATAAAATAATATAATCAAAATTCTATTAAGTCTACGTATAAACAGGTATTCATCATTAATTCATTGAACAGCGTCCGATAATCATTAGTTTTAATGTCTCGGATTGTAGCCAATAATATTTATGCGCTTTAACCTCTGTATAAAGAGTACTTCAAACGAGGTTGCAACTTTAAAAACGGGTCACTGAATGTTAGTGTGATTTTTCCAAGCTGCTCGGAGATGCCAAGTATTCAAGAGAATAAGGCGTTAGAATCACATTACACTGACTTATTCATTACTCAGATGCTCGTAAAAATTGACCAAACTATCTGTGGGCTCTTTGCTTTTTCTCCTCACGTGCCATTTTCAAGGATATATGATTCAATTTTGATATACGTTTTCTATTGCTCAATTGTTGAAGAACTTTCTCTGCTCGAAGTGCCTGACGGGGATATATGAGTACTCTGGTAATTTTTCTTCCAAGAAGCCTCCAGTTTAGGTTTCCGGGAAGGCGTTCCACACAAATTTCGCGGGAACTACGGAACTTCTGCAGACGCCCTCGCACATTTCATCGCTTCACGCGCCACCCTATAAATCCCGACGCTCTATAAAATGAAACGCCTTTTGAACTGACCGAAGATTCAAGGTATATTTTTTCCCTCTCTCTCTCCCTCCGTCCTTTATGGGTCCCCAGTTATTGTAAGGGGAACTGCGGATCGGTTTATGCCGCGGTATGTTTCTTTGACCTGTAGGTAAACATCAAAGGGAATGTTCAAAGACGAAGGAGGGATTTTTCGGCACGGGCACGAACAGACGAAACCAATGCATGTTGAAAAATGTGCTTATTTAGAATACTGAAAAGGCGCACCCTTGCCCCACCAACAAGATTTAATAATTACGTTTCATCGTTCAAACATCGTGGGTAGTTACATTTTTTTAAACTGGTTAGTACACACGGCATTGGTATGGTTTTTTTTGGGATATCATTATGCTGTTCTTCATAACTTTAAAAAATGTATCCTATCCCTATGACGCAATCAGATTTCGAAAATTGAGAAAAATGAACGTTTTGAGATTATATAAATAATGAAATTCATTATGCTTTGAATAAAGCATTTGACACTTTTCAGGAATCGTTGGGATTTTACCAATGCCAATAATAAACCGGGATAAAATGTAATGCAGCTTAAAAATATCGCTTCGACACTAAATCCTCCTCTAAGATACAAATCTACTTGCCTACCTTACTCTATCTTACCACACATATATTATACAAATGAATTGAATATAAATATACAAATTCGTTATTTGAGACTCGTTCAAATAAAAGAATGAATCTTATTCAATGTAATATTAATTACAACCGTGTGTATGATTAATAAATAATAAAATTAATTCAGTTCTACCAAAGTAATTACTAATTGCATTAGTTCCACAATGTATTTACAAATTCACCGTTGGCTGTAGTGATTTTGCATCACATCTATAAGATTCTTTTCAAGGAAACCAGAACAAAGACAGGGCTTCACTTACCCAATCAAGTTTTGACCGCGATTGTGGAAACTTCTGATTTTTTCATACATTGCACATGTAGTGTATGATTAATATCGATGTTTCGTCACGATGATTTACCTGGGATATACCACCCGCATATTAAAGCAGGAACCATTAGTTTGATTTTTGGCTCCAAGTTGGGAATTTTGAGGGCTATGGATTACACAGGGAAACTTAAGTACACAGGGAAAATACTCTAAACAAGGGTCTTAACAAGTCCCTTGCTACTTGAATAACATATATATAATTTAATTGGACCAGGTATGGAGGTATGCTACTTACTGGTGGCTAAGCTTCGTGGACGTACCGTAGCTGAGGGATTAGCCTTTTTGACTTTTTGCTAAATGAGTAACTCAAAATTAGACGGAAAAATACTGATAAACTTGGCTTGATTGCAAATCCTACAGTTATAAATGTAGAATATGGACATTTTAATAGTACGAAAATCTTGAAAAAATTTCCTTTCCATAAACATTTCATTTGAAGAAATTTAAAATCAAATTTTTTCATTGATGAATATTGTGCAGGCAACACTTTTATTTAACAAAAATGTCGCCATAAAGGCAAGAAATGGTGCTCAAAGAAATGGCGTAAATGTCCGTCCCATTTACAAAAACGAATTTTTGAAGAGGTAGCGCGCGTATTGAGAAAAAGTTTCAGTTACCGTTTCCAGAGAATTCGGTCGCCCGCTAATCTAATTTTAAGTGGCGAGCTGTAGAGAGTGAAGTTTCCCCACATGGAAGGCGTGGAAGGCATCAGACAGGACAATATTCAGCCGAGTTCACGCGGTCATGTTTCGAGTGAACGAATTATAGCTCCAAATGTCGCAAACGTCAAGGTGACAACCGACTTGTACAAATGCAAGGTATTTTTGCATTACCTGCCTTGTTTTCCAGCTATTACAAGAGAGCATATCCGCAATTTCTGGACTAGCATGCTGGTATATTTAATATCGTATTGGAGTCAAAAAACCTCGAATTATTTGAGTAATCTGTTGAATAATTACAGGCACGTGAATTGCTATATAAGCATTTTATTTGCCTTCCTTTAGCATCATAGTAGGAGGTTAATATTGATAATTTTTAATTATAATTATGTCCTTCTTAATTTTAACGGTTTGACTTCATATTTGAAATTTACATAGGAATAGTTAATACAATTGGAATTTTCTATCGAATATCTTTTAAGCCTATGATTATTTTATGCCTTGCAATTTATTTCTTAATACTGAAAACGACGTTTGCCCGTTTTCACGCGTTGACGCTAATTATTATCAATAAAAGTTCCATTTCTCGGGATGGAAACCGTGTAAAATCTACTTAACGGCCAGGTAATAACATGGCTGCATTAGCAGTTGGCCATTACGCTTGGGAAGCCAATTGCCACTAGGATCTTTTGTTGACAAGAGATATGGCCTCGCGAACTGAGCTTTGTTCGGAGAGAGGAGAGAAGAGAGTGGTGCGAGTGGATGGAGGGGTGGAAGGAGGCGAAAGGGGATGATGGAAAGGGACGGGATGGGATTGGGGATGATGTCTCGGGGGTCTGCTTAGCCAGCCAGCGTCGCAGGTGGACTTTCCACAGGTGGACGGCCGGAGCGAGGTGAGCACGTCAAACGGGGCGAGAGGGGGGCGCGAGGGGGGGGGGGGGTATGGTGGGATCGACGCGGAGTAAGTACAAAAGGGGGCTGCAAAAAACTCGAATGGTGCCCGAAGAAAGCGCATCCAGCTGAGGAGGAGGTGGAGTGAGGTGAAGCGACAGTGAGAACGACTGAAATGGAGTGATTCACGGGGCACGATGAACTTGTAATGGAGTACTTATAAGTGCCTGGCCAGATCCCCCATTAGGGTATTGCAGTCAGCTTACTCCCTCCTCGGAATCACTCCCGAGTCGACTTGTCCCTGGTTCGATCTCGCTCGTAACCTCTTTTCCACTCACCATCTCCCCCAGAAATCTCCTTCTTTTCGAAGATTTTTCGAAGGGAATAACTGGGGGAAAATGCTGCTATCATTTACATACTTCGAACTAGCTCGACTACGAATTTTTCGATAACGAAATTGCCGAAATAAGCGATTTCGTATTGCATAATTTGGTAGAAGAGCAGAAGGTTTTCGGAGCAGGAAAACTACTCAAAGTTCTAAATAGACTGCATTTGCTGGATAAGTCTGAGCTCTAGTGATTGCCATTATAATTTCGCTAATGTTTCACAAGTTTGGCGAATTGAAATAGCATTTAAAAATATCTTCGTGTGTGAAATTTAATGGAAACGTTTACATAAATACTAATCAAAATTATATGCAATCGATGCGCTTCTATTTAGCGCCAGCGACTCATAGAGTGACAAATTGATGCGCTGGTGATGCTATCGTGTGTTTAGAGGAGGTGGTAAAATAATTGGCAACATATTCAATTTACGTATTACTTCAACTTGAAGTAAGTTCCGGCGGCAAAGTACTTTTTCTTGTAAAGCAGGAATATTAGAAACGCTGGGAATTAACCCTTGTATATCACTTTAGGACTTTCAACAATACTTTCAGATCTTAATTCTTTATGGCAATTCAGATACTTCATTCACCTGAGCGCCAGGCATTTATAAAGTGTATAGTGGTACCTACTCTTTTCAAACTCGTATTGAGTAATACTTATTTAATGATTTTTTAAATTATACTCTAACAATTATTCGGAAAATTTAGTATAAAACCCAGATATTGAAAGTTTTGCAAATAATGATTATTGTCAGAATTTATGCTATTCATGTAATTTAAAGGTAGAAAAAAGCAAAACCAAAATTAATATAAATGGAAAATGTCCACGATTTACATCCCGAGTTTTCTTTAAACTTAATTGTATCCTCAATTTTTAAGTCACCATTACTTACTGGGGTATAATGGACATCAGTGCTATTGAGAATGCAAATGAGATTCATTACGGAAGTAACATTCCAAAATAATAGGCAATAGATGAACGCCCTATGAATGTTCTACATGTTTTTATGGCGAATCCCCTTTAATTTAACTTGGTTAATTAACTTGCATGTGGGAGAAATCATAATGGGAAGGAAATTGAAACTAAAAAAATAAATAAAAAAATGAATAATGCTAATCAAAAACCCCAGCGCCATCATCCATCGGCGCAGGCGAGGATGCTGAATTTAGAAAAAAGAGATTGAAAAATAAAATCGCCACTCGATCATGATCGAGTGGTAATAGAAGCAACTCATTAAGCCAACCTTTTTCTTAAAGGAAGCCCTGCCGCGAGGTAAGAGGAATTGAAACGCCTTGCCAGACGGCGGGGGCAAATGGTGGTAAGGAGAGATCAAGTGTACGGAATAAAGTGACGCGCTCTCTCGAGTAAAAAACAAGAATGGATGAGGAGGAGGGGGGATAGTTGGTTGGTGCGGTAGGGAAGAGGGGGGGGGGAGGGGAACTGGAGAAGGACGGAAGGAAAGAAGAGCAAGTGGATCAATTACGGTGATTAATGCACTGCGAGCGAGCGCGAGGAGCATCCGTGACATCCGAGAATATGACGAATGGCAACGCGCCAGAAGACAATGGTAATGCTCATCGGGGGTGAGGGAGGTAAAGAGGAGGACGGAGGGAAGAGGTTCGCGTACGAGGAGATCGCGGCGAGGGGAGGGTCTGGGGGTGAGTACGGGGGGTGGAGGCGAGGGACCCGAGAGAGCAAAAAACCAGCGAAACTGGTTGTATAGAGATGTAAGAGGCGGAGGAGTACAGCGCCGACCCCCTTGAACCCACCACCCCCGTCCCTGGCTTCCTCCTATCTCCCTCCCCCGCCCTTTCCTCCACCCTCCCCCCTCTGCGGTGGAGGGTGGCTCATGGGGGATAAGCCCCGAAGTGGGTGTGGGGAGGGGGCGGGGTTAGGGGAGGTGGCGCGGCTCCACTTGCAGCCTGTCCGTCACATTTCTGGTGAGGGAAGGGGTAGAGAGTTTATGCCGATCATGGGAAGTGACCCGCCCGCCAGGGTCCGGTGTGTCCAGGACGGAGGGAAGGACGGACGCCTCGTAGTGGGGACGGAGATATTGTGCACATTCGCGCGGGGGAGGAGGCAGGCGGGAGTATGGAAGGATCGCTCGCCCCTCGTGTCACTGCGGCAATTCCTGCCGTTTGATCGCTCAGATTGGCCCGGACGGGATGGATGACGGCTTGATACTCGATGTCTCATTCGAAACCAACCTCCCCCAGCCCTTTCCTCAATGATTTTTCCGCTTGCCCACTGATATCTCTTCATGCATCGCGATCATGGATCGTCGAGCTCGGAGGCGGTTGATTTGCAATTTTTTTCCCAGTCCGTCGTGAGCGTTTTCATGCGGAAATCGAAGCTCTGGTAGTGGTCTATGGGAGGGTTTTCAATTTCTTCATATACCCTTTTTAAATTTTAAAGAAGCTGCGACGTTTGAATTGCTCGGTAGGAATTATTGATGACTCTAGATTCATACTTCAAAACGCTATTATCGACTGCACTGTCATGAATTTATTTGTTTTTGACTTGTATTTTTGTTAGTGTAGTCTGTGGAACGTTAGCAATTGGTTTTTAATGACTTAAAAAAGCTTAAAAACGTTATTTTTTTCACACTTTCATGTAAACTGTTGCGAAATAGGGTATGTCAAAAAATAATATAAAAGTTTTTGCATCATACACTCGAAGTGTACTAGGGCCTTTCTTTACTTCAGTTTGCATTAGGGTATGAATATGCACACATTTCACTAGAAAGACGGAAAATGCAGCTGCCTTGAAATGGATAAAGGACGTTTTATTCTGCAAACGAACACTTACTACGTGCGGAATTCGTCATAGTGATAATTTTGAATGGGCTACCTCCTGACACCTATTGCGCAATTAAGTTTAAAAGGGAATATGTCCAAGGGAAGAAGCCTTCTTGACGTAAAAAGATGAAATTTTCAACAATTTCAGTGTACAAATCATTCACCTTGATCGGGATTTGAACCCGGATCCCCCGATGTCCGGCCGAGTGCTTTAGTCAGTTAAGCTAGCGAGGGGTCCGATTACAATCCGAAATTCTGGTGGTTTTAAAGGAACAAGAATTTGTGTCGAAATACCGTACATTCAATGTCTCAAGCATTCGCACTCACGTGCTTTTCAGCCCATACGAATGGGATTCATTTAGGAAAGCAGAAAATCGAAGTGGGTATACGATTTGATGGAAGTATGATTTCCGTAGGTAATGGTAAAGAAAAGTAAATAAAAATACGCTCCTATTTAATGGGAAACGTTTGATTATTACGCATTCACAAGTGCCTCACATTAAACTTCTAAATGTGAACTCCAATATAAAACAATTGTTTTACATTTCCTTAATTAATGTTGTCTTAGCACTTAAATACATTTACAACCAATAATCTTAGCTATTATTAAATATAAATATGTGAATAAATCTAAGGATTTGAGGTTTTTAATGAATTAACTCATATATATATATATATATATATATATATATATATATATATATATATATATATATATATATATATATATATATATATATATATATATATGTATGTGTGTGTGTGATGTGTGTGTGTGTATATACAGAATATATCAATGTGTGTGTGTGTGAAAGTAAGTTTTCCTTTTAGGATGAAAGAAATTATATGGGTACAGATTATTTATGACTACCATGTTCGTATTCATTGAGTACTTACAATGAGTACATTAAACTTAATAATAGTTTGATTGACTAATCAACAGATTGTTGTCTAAAGATTTTTAAAATGCCACTACAAGCGAAAGTAGGCTAACGCTTGCAAAGTTTAATTCTGAATCAAATACCTTCAGTAAACGATCTCAATATATGCTTATGTGCCTGGTAATTTGGAAAAGCCTTTCAAATATTTGCCATGTCTATCCGCGAGGTCATAAACATACTTTTGATTTCTTCCCAAGTTCTGTCAGAAACCCCTGGGGCAAGAAATCCAGCTTACACGCAGCCAAGTGAAAACATCGCGTCCGTTACCAGGTTCGACATTTCTCCTGGACATGCGGTAGTAAACAGTTTGGACAAATGAGAGGCAAATTGTGCTTCTCCTAATTTTAACCACATTGGCAGAGACAAGCGAAACCGCCATCTTCCAAGAAAATATAGGGGCGGCGACGATTTCCTTCCCTTACTGCTTCCTCAAATACCTCAACCTCAGCCCCCCACTCGCATAAATTCCTCCGTCCTATCTCCGCCTACGCGTCTCATATAATTCGTCGCTCGTCTGTTTTCCTGCCGCTTCTGCCAGCCTTTCATGACTCAGACTGCCCACAACCGAACCCCCCCCCCTCTAGCCGACGACTTAGTTGGAACATTGGAAATAGACAAAGAGTCACGTGGAAGAAAAATTTGCAGACTTCAGAGGGCACTAACGTTCTGCGAATTAGCCCCATTTCGACCATACACACTCCCGTTTTCATATGGTGACAAGGTGCATGGCAAGCATGTTTTGAATAAATTATTTAATTTAAGCACATAATGACTCCTTAGCGGGCGAAACCATATGTTAAATTTTATTCAAGATTTAGCCTGTAATCGACTAAAAATACACTTGGTGCCTCTGATGATGGGTCAATTCCACCGATCAACGTCTTTCACAAAACTGTTATTAAGAGTTTTCAGTGTAACGAGAATGACGATGGACAGGTATTATTAAGTAAAATCTTTCAACAAAATGAAGCGACGAGAAACAGTAGAGAGGAGTCGCTTTCGATGCGCTTATTTCATTCAACAGATCTTTGCTTCTTATGACCTTCTCGGGGTTTCATCATCAGCCTTCAGAAGATTGGAGAGAAAAAATGGACTTGCTCCGAGGATGCCGTTCGTCGGCCGAATTTCGTAATAAGAAATTCTCAAATTACAAAACGAGAGAAAAAGTGCCTGTTCTGGTTAACAAACCATTGGCATGTCACAATAACAAGGTATAATGACAAAGTGATGGTTTTCCTTACCGGAATCCAGTTTTGTTACGATGATATTACTCTACAAAAAAGGAAAAGTTGAAAAAAATATAATAATAAATAACGCATTTATTCCTCAATTTACTTCCCATGAGAGAAAATTATATGAAAATCCTGCGAAACTAATGTTGCAGGCGATCATTACAAAACAGTCCCAAAAAAATGAACCACGTAATTTCGAAATAAAGCAGGCTAGCAGTCCTTCTCCGTCTCTATTTTTCTCACCCTCTGGCAATTAATTCTTCCATAGATTAAAAGCTTAAAATAATTTATCTTGCACCACTGACTTATTCACTCCAACTCAAACGCACCATTTACGTTCAATTCCTCATAAATATGCAGCTGCGGAATGGCACCTGCAAATGCGCAAATACTAAATGTCTGATCGATTAAAATGATTGATCGACAAGCAGTTAAAATCACGCTACATCGGACGAGGACGGGAAAAGAGAAGTGAGAGGAAAACGAAACCATTACGTGAATGATAAATCGGAAATCGAAATGTTTTCCCTGCGTGTGATAAAGGAGTATGAAATTATCCAGGGATGTTAATCACGGCGGCGTTAATCTGGCGATGAGTACAAGTGAAATGCAAAACAAAATGGCTAGACGTCTGTCAAAGTATTTTAGGATTATTCCCAACAGAAAGCGGTCGGTCGCTCAACCTTCACTCAAGGCCGTTTGGCGTCACGGCGTGATCGGCCAACGAGGCGCCAAGACTCCCATTCAAACGCCCGAGGAAACTTCTATTTTTCCACCCATGTATCGGCAAGGAAACGCTCTTCAGCCGTTCTCTCCCTATGTTACACAGTTGTGAGCGAGTTCATCTATAGTGTGTGCCGTGCCAGGAGAATTTCTTTGAGAAAAAAAATTTTAAAACTCATGGCTTAACTAACGTGTAATGTGGTAACACACACATCTTCTCATTAAAATTTACCTCCTTCGTAATCTCTTTCCTTTGGCGTTATCTCTTGGCTTTTAAATCAGCGCCATGGCTTCCCCACCTCCGCCAGTTGACGCATACACCGTCTCAGGAACCAAAACACATCGGAAACTCCGGGGTCGAGTACAGTCACGTGTCGAAACGACTGTGCTTCTTCGTTGTTTTGATTCGGGGGATCCCGACGAGGCCAGCCGCTCGGAAACTCATAAATACGTTTACTTGACTCTCACGGCCCGGCCGCGGAGCGGCTTTGGACCGTCATTCCACCGCACTCTCAGCGGAGTAACTCACCACAACGGGACCCTTATCGCTAATTTCTCAACTCCCATCACGCATCCTCCCCGACGCCTCCCCGCTTCTTCATCAAATACCTCCCGATTCGACGCGACTGGCGATGAGAGGAATTTGTGCATCCAGGCCCCCCGCCTTGGAAATAAAGATCAACAAAATAAAAAGTACGCGAAGGTAGGACAGAGAGAGAGAGAGAGAAAGAGAGAGAAAAATCAAACGAACGCACACGAAAGAACAGGGTCCCATGCTTCCCGAAGGAACGAGGGACTTGCGACAGCGTGTAAAAATACCTGTTCCCCTTCCCCGCTCTACCTGCGAGTTTCAACAAGGCGGCAGAAGAGAGAGAGAGAGAGAGAAAGATAGGAGGGGATACAGGAGGGGCAGAGGGGGGAGGAGGAAGAGAAGATTCTTCCCTAGGAAAAATACCTTTGGCTCAAATAAATTCGATTATCTCCGTCTTTCTTCTCCCATCATTCCTCACCCTCGTCCCTTAAATCCCAACACCACCATCGCACTTATTCCCCGGATGGAAAAAAATACAAGTCCTATTACCCCACCGGCGACCACCCTCCCTCATTCTTCCCACCCTCTACCTCTCCCTTCTTCGGTTCTTCCCCCTCTACCCCTCCCCTCTGCTACCGGTCTCCTCCCCACCCACCCCCGCCTGACCTTGCAGCTTTCCTTCCACATCCCGCCCTGGGCGGCTACAGGATCTCACCCCCCCACCCACCCTCCTGACTGCCCCATCCCCACACACAACCCTCAACCCTCGCCACACGCACCTCTCCCGTCTTATTCCCTCCTCCCCACTACTCCTACCCATCCCCCCGCACCAATATATCTCTGCCCACCCGACCAGCCACCTCATCCCCCGGTCCGTCGGTCTCTCCTCCACCAACTCCTCCTCCTGCCTTCTCTCGTCCCTCTTCCGCTTCTTCTTCCACGCTGGAATTCAGTCGTTCCTACAACGCCACCGCCACGCCTACCCTCGGGACCCTACACACACAGACCCATACGAACGACAGCCACCCGTTGCCATCTCCCAAGGCCCCTTGCGCATCCCAAACCTTTACCGGCTCTAGTCCCCTCCTCGTCCCAGCTCCGAATGCCACTTGCTCCTTCACTCGCCTCTACGACCCGCCGACCTCTTCCTCTTCCAGTCCTCCTCATCTTCCCTCTCCGACCACACTTCCCTCCTTTGGGTGTTGCTCCTCACCGAGTCCTTGCCCCTGACCAATCCCCCTTCTCCTGTACCCGGCCAATCTCCCCGTACCCCCAACCACATCGAACTCGCTTTGTTCTCGCATGCCGCTAAAGCCTTCGACACCCCTCGACATCCTCTCCTCTCTCGTGCTTCCTTTTAGCGACCTCCGACTCCCTATCCACACCGTGCGTGTGGCAGCGAGCGGTCAGATGGGTTTAGAATCGTCCCTGAAAATAAGAGAACTCATGTCAAATTTTTATTTCGTTTCTTTCGAGAAGACTTCGGTTCTAATCCCAATGTATATCAAACTGGTCTAGATAATGGGGAGACAGGCTAAAGAATGGAATCCTGGGCACAATTACGTGTTCGATGGCTTCCGACTGATTCTTAATTTGATGCCCGAATGGATGTGGCTAGAAAGATCGAGGAAACTAGAATAATAACCAATTATCAAATGGGCAATTTTAAAAATATTTAAAATTGACTACTATGAGCATAAACTTAAGAAATGAGGGCAGTTTCCATTATTCATTTTCAATGCATTAAGTCATCCCTCAGACTTTCGATTCTCTTGACACTAATAGAAGAATAATGTTTTGATTTCACAATGAGATTATCTGACTCATTTTCAACCATTTTCCCGTGTATGTTTAATGCGTATTTATTCATTTACCTCTCTTTTTTCTATAAGTACAACCAATAGCCAGGATCTCGATTCTGTACACGTTAACCAGAGTGGGCAGATTATTATTTATTTATTTAGCATTAGTCAGAAAACAGTAATTTTTGACCTTTACGTCAGCCAATGGGCACCATAACAAACACCCGAACCCTAGATGGAGGAAAAGCCCATCCAGGCGGTAATCGAACCCCCGATCCTTGGGTTTTCAGATGAGGACGTTACCCCGCTGCCACCGAGGCCGGCAGTTATCAAAAGATAGGCCCCTTGGATGAAAGCATTAAATCTTTATACAACCATCAGTCATCAACAAGCGATTTGTTTAACTTAGCCGATAGGATGATTATTTTACAAGAAATACATAAATGGCTTGGAAGAAGAAAATGAAAATTGACACATTTGTTAGAAGAATTTGGCTAAGGTCATGCATTTTTAAAGATCATTTCTTTCTTTCACTTTTGCCAAAAATTAACTCGCTCATTTATCTTTTCGCTAATTCAAATGTTAACATGCAATGTTTATTTTTTGTTATTCTGTAAATGATGTACTTGTTTCTTGGCACCGTTCACCTTATGTTAAGCTTCTAATTTCTTCCGGGGATAGGGAACGGGGATTGGCTCTCTGCGGCAAGCGCACGGCTTGAAGCAGTAGTCTCAAAATTTCCTCATTTAAGCATTTGTTTCAAATTTCTAAGTAAATTTCCCTGTTTTAATCCTCATCATAACCTTCACATCGTCAGAACCTCACAGGAGAAACTTTATCATCTAATCACTTCCATTGCTTAAGCTTTATTTTTGTCCCATGTTCCGTCCGAGGAACCATTTGAATTCGTATGGGTTTTTTTCTCAAAAGTTCATCTCTCATACTCATATCCAACTTTTTTTCTCCCTATCTACTACCTTGATCAAAAAGTTCCCGGAATAACCACCGTGTGGCGCTCCCATCGTTCCGATTTGAGTTCTGTTTTTTTTGTTAAATTGGTACATCTGTTGTTGATATTCCCTTTAAATCTTAGTGTCATAACTTGACATTTGCAAAAGTTACGGTCGGTTTTCGGTATGTCGATCAGTGCTTCCTGCGATTTTTCCATTACTTCCTCTCGGCTGCTAAAACGCGTTCCCCGTAATGGTTTTTTAACTCGATTGAACAGAAAGAAGTCACAGGGAGCCAAATCAGGTGAATTCGGTGGCTGTTGGATGGTATTTGTTGCATTTTTCGTCAAAAAATTACGAATAATGAATAGCACTGTGCGACGGTGCGTTATCATGGTGCAAAATCCACGAGTTTTCTGCCCACATTTCTGGTCTCTTTCGGCGAATTGCTTCACGCAAACGTCTCATAACGCCCAAATAATACTCTTTGTTTACTGTCTGGCCTTCTGGCAAAAATTCATGATGCACTACACCGTTGTAATCCATGAAAACCGTCAGCATTGCCTTCTTTTTTGACTGAAAACGACGTGGTTTTTTTGGTCTCGGCTCATTTGGTGAACGCCATTCACTTGCCTGATGTCTGGATTGCGTGTCGTACTCATAAACCCACGTCTCGTCTCCAGTAATGATCCTTTTGATGAATGTGGGATCGGATTCAGCCTCGCAAATCATGTCTTTTGCGACGTCAACACGGTCTCTTTTTTGCATGAAATTGAGGTCTTTTGGCACCAACTTTGCTGCTACACGACGGAAACCCAAATCATTAACCACAATGTCTTGGGCGGATCCATAGGCAATGTTCAAGTCCTCCGCTATTTCTCTGATGGTTAATTTGCGGTTATTGACCAACATTTCTTTTACTTTATCAATTTTTTCACCGACTTTCGATGTCGATGGTCTGCCACTGCGTTCATCATCTTCGATTGACTCACGACCACTTCTGAACCGCTCGTGCCCCTGGTAAACGACCGTTTTTTTAGAGAATCGTTGCCGAAACACTTATCCAACATTTCCAACGTCCGTGCGCCACTAAATCCGTTTTTTACGCAAAATTTAATTCAAGTTCGTTGTTGCAAATTTAAATCCATTTCTGCAATTGTAAAAAATCGCCAACACACACAGAGATAGATGTACTCTTGGCTACGTAACTTTTGCAAATGTCAAGTTATGACACTAAGATTTAAAGGGAATATCAACAACAGATGTACCAATTTAACAAAAAAAACAGAACTCAAATCGGAACGATGGGAGCGGCACACGGTGGTTATTCCGGGAACTTTTTGATCAAGGTAGTATTACTGCTTGTCCTTTTTGCACAGTAGATACTTCGCGGGATTATTTTTCATCATCACGACCACTGTGTTTTCATGTGGATTTTCACCGCGCAAGGTTATTTACTTGTTCTTCTACTGGGCTGTGCAAAAATTGGCCCTAAATCATTTTTGCAAATACTACGATGTCCGTAATCAATTAAATAAGAGTAAAAATAGCTGCCAGAAAACATGATAGTACGGAGAATTAGCTAAGACATCTAAAATGCACTGCTCAATCAAATTCGGTGGCTCTATTGTGCAGCTGTTTGACCTAAAGCAATGTTAATAATAGAAAAATTTTGAACGATATGGAGAGTTATTGTTGTTAAGGTACCTGTGAAAACTTATTCACAAAAACAGGGCATCAGTTATGAGCAATAGTGTGCATACATATAATAACTGATTATGCTATAGACTATCGAACGCGCATACTCTAATCTACGTGGCCATAGAACAAAAAACTGGCTCACTATCAAACACCAAGGCATCATTTATTCTCATAATTGTCCCAACAATACACAAGAAGCCTCGTGTATAGGGGCGGAAATATTGAGCAAAGTAAGGCGATTGTGGAAGTTGGAAGTGCGGCCAGATCTTTGGACTTCCACACTATATGGCGTATCTCCCGTACAATCATGTATGGTAATATGCCGCTTTTCATACATTGTTTTAATTTTTCTCCTGGAATTCGAGGCATCGAGAACTGGCATTTAAAGTTTCTAAACTAACAAATTGAGTAGCTTTAGGCGTGATTTTTATCAAGGGGAAAAGTGCTTCGATCAGTTATTCATTTCTGAACTAAGCTACAAGGATTTCAAGGCCCTTTTATTCGTACATTCCTCTTACTCTGGCGGAAACCAAGGGGGTCTCCTGCGTCAAAAGTTTCCTTGGCGACTCATGATACCCTTCAGAGTATCCCAGAGGTAGAATATGACTCTACACATGCGGGCCTAAATATCGGACCAGCTATGAATTGGGAACCTCTACTACGTCTCACTCTTGTCCATCCAGTTCCTCCAGCGCTGAGTGAGAGCACGACTTACGAGACTGTTAGCTGAGCTCAGCCCTGGGAGCGCGTGAGTTGAAAAGCCCGTTTTTGTCTCATTTATCACGCATTTCGTGCTTTTTCTTCCAATTATATACCCTTGAGCAATTTTTGGTTTAATTTTTCTTTGTCACTACGTCTAAACTAAAGTCATACCAACAATAAGTCAAACCATAGAGTTGAGGCTCTACTCATTGCAAGTTTAGGGTTGAGTTAAGCAGTCGGTATTAACTAATTTAAAATCTTTGAGCTCAAAAAACCTGATAATATGACATATTACTGGTATAGGTTTGGGGAGGCAACCAACAGCCGAGACCATTAAGGATATAGGTGGGTAATTCAGTAGAGGTGTTCAAACGTCCCACCCTACGGACGGCTTACTCCACTTTGAAGTGCTCTCCACGTAGCACCCGAAGTAGGGATCAGGAAACTACCGGAAAAATATTCCATCTCTGAGATTCAAATCCAGGACCTTGGGGTGTGAGGCCAGCACACTAATCACCGCGCCATCCCTATTCCCCGAGTATGGGACATTTCACGTGATGTACGTACAAATTAGAGCTAATCCATTTATGAATATGCAGTATAACAACAGAGTCTGAAACAGATTGTTTTAATACAGCTATTGTGAATGTTGTCCCGATTCTGAATCTCAAGTTCGGCGTTAATCACTTAATGTTGACTCAGTGTAAAAAAACATATTCATCCATGACTATCATGTCCTCAACTTCGTTAAAGCAGATACACTTGCACACGAGTATGAATCTCCATGTTAAAAAAAATACATCCCTACTGAGAGTTCCCAGTTTCGCCAGGCGGAATATGTTCAACCCCCTCTCCATTCCATTCACTCTCTCCGCCCTCCCTAAAGCACTATCCTCCGCTTTTCAGAATCACCCATCGCTCTTCTCACGCTCTCCTTCCCAAGCCCCTCCCTCCACCCTTCAATGAGCCTTCCTCTACTTCCCCTCCCTCTAGTTTCCCTCTCGTCCCATTTCACCCTTCCCATTGGGCACCCGTCCCTCCCCTCTGAGCCCCTGTAGCCTTCAAGATCTCGCCCAACATCTTCCTATCATTTCATCTCTCTCTCTCTCTTCTCCTACCTCGCCCGCAAGGCTCGCCCTCTCCGCCAGAGCACCCTTAAACCTCCCTCCCCCCACTTACTCCCGCCACAATCCCCTTTTTTATCTATATCTCTCTCCCTACCCGTCTACCATTCCGTGTGCCACATTCTTCCGTCCTCCGTCCCACTCCGTCTTCCCCGTCTCATGTGCACAAGCTTGGCGTGGTGTGTGTTTGTGTGTGCGTGCTAAGTCATTTTCGCCGTAAAAGAGTTTGAAAGCGCGAGTACCCAATGCTAACCTCGAGGTCACTGCTGGCTTTAGAGATTAGAACCAACAATGATTTCGAGAGTCAAGAAAGCTTTCCTCTTTCGATCGAAAAGCTCACAAAAGAAATAGTCCTTATGCATTTTCTCGGCCTTCTATTACTCTTTGGGCGATTTAACAGTGAATACTCGTGCACTCTTCTTTCTGGAGGGAAAAAATTCCATTGATTTTATTACAAAATAAAGATTGAGCCGTCAAACTTTGGGAATCGATTTTATTGTATGAGGGTGCACATGGGTTTGAAAGATACTCAGAAGAGTGTGCTCATATACCGATCCATAGAAACTGAAATGAGAAAGATCGATTCCCATTCGATCCCGCAAAACTTCGACATAAAAATTAAACGTTTGGATAGTTCTCGTCCGATACTTACCCTTGAAACAGTTTTTTTAATTCTCTTTTATGATGAAGTGGAGGGATTAAAAATATGTTTGATTGTATTATTCGATAACTTCAAAATAATGTAAACTTCATGATCAGGATTGGTAGCTCTTAACAGTCCCTAATTATATAAGTAACATGAGCTATTTACTTGCTCAAGTTTTCCATGAAATACGTTACTCACGATTCTTTGGCAACATTTACTACTAGCTAGAATAGAATTTAACTGCAGTTGGAAGTTTAGTTAAACTTTACAAATGCGTTTTTTATTTCTTTCAGCAAATCACTCAAATTTTAATTTTTAATTGCCTGCATTCCTTTATATTTATTGTCGTATAGATCCATGTTTTGAGTCTTATGTCATTTTATTAAAGTCTAAATATTGCCGAATTTGAAATAATACTTTCCTTATGCTCAGACTTTCTGGTTTTTTTTAACGCAAGACCCTTTTGATATCACCGTGAAACTCACTGATCCATTTCCAAGAAACGTTTCCTGAAGTTTCGCTTGTGTTGCACCAATTTCACTCTTCATCTTTTTCGCGTCGTAGAACCATTCGCAATTCTCAAAGTATATTACTGGCAATTTATTTCACGCTGCCGACATTCTTATAGCTCTTCCATCAGTGAACTGATATCATTCGTCATATTTTCGAAGAAAGGAAACATTCTTACCCGGGGCCATCGATGAATGTGTGTGCGACATATTTTATTGTTGCTGCTTACGTCTTGGGCATTATTCCGTTGGGTAAATGGAATCAAAATTTTCATCTCCCACCTTTCCTCCTTTCCCTAAGGCAGTATCTCTCCTTCTCTCTCACGCTCTCCCATCCCAGAGTACTTCCCCTCCCCCACTCTTGGGCCTCCCTGCGTTCGCTCACCTCTCCCTCTTCGTCTCCGCGTGAGGCGTTCAGCATGATAGGGCACATGTTGTTCTCAATTAAATTAAAACGCCGCGGAGGGAGGGCTCCGCCCGTCCGCCCCCTCCGTCGCCTTCCCCTACCCCGAAACACGTCGACTCAGACACTTCCGAGCGCCCATCACCACCCCGCGCTCTCTCCCCCACCAAATCACTCACAAAACGGTCTACCCTTCCTCAGTCTTTCATTTCGATTTTGGTTTTACGACACTTCTTCGATTATTTTTTTTTAACTTCCTGATTGCGAGACATCCTTTTCCCCATAGACTTTGAACGACCAATAGCAAACACCTAATAAAAATGATTGTTAATAACTTCTTCCTCGACCATGTTTTCGCACGTGTTCTTTCCCTTTTAATCCTTTGGTGTGTTTCCCTTACCAATTCGGACGGCCCCCACCTATTCCACCGTTCCTCCTATTTATTCTCGTTTCTCTCGGCTGTCGCTCATTATCTTGTCCTGCCATCTCCTCGCCGTTCCTCTCGCCGTGGAGAGATTGCCTGGCAGGGATTGCTTTTCGGACACGAAAGGTCGCGGATTTGAAAACCGCATCGGCCCCGTACGTGCTCTCTGTTCTCCGTTCGGTGAATGGTGATGGGGAATAGATTACGTTCGAGGTGACTTAATGGGCTCAATCTCCCCGAGAATCGAAGTCGATGGTTAAACGAACGGATAAAATTAACTCCCACCCATGAGGTCTCTCCAAAGAGGTGAAGTTGGTTAAGGGGATGGCAGGTGGTGCTCAGACTTTTTACTTCGGCTAAGAGGACAGTCACGCTGGTCTCTCAAGTGGATAATACTTTCCTTTTCTCTTTATCGGTTCTTCTTTCATCGCGTTTTGCCTTTTAGTAGCCATTTCCTCGCCCCATCACAAAATTAAATAGGTACACGGAAGGGATTGATGCTGAAATGCAGCTGGGACGCTCTCATTATAAATAAAAAATGAACGAACTTTTTTCACTTTTCTCGAACTTATCACGATCCTCATTTTGTCTTCGTTTTTTCCCCTCTCACATTATTATTTATAGTATTATTCACTTCTCTCTCTCTCTTCACCATACTACGAGATGCTACGTCAAACCTAGTTTCAATGGTGTATTGGGCTCGATTGTCCTCATGTAGTTTCTCTCCCAAATCAATAGCTCAAGTATTTTCTCATAGCTCATTCTCTCATTGACTCAAAACTCCGGTTTTTCGGGATCTCTCTCTTAGAGATAAGGTTCCAATGGCAAATATCTCCAGAATTAAAAACTACTCTTGCAAACCATCGATAAATCAATGAATCTTATAGAAGATGCTTTCTAACTGCACCTTTCATGGTTTTAACTTAAAGCGCTTTCATTTTGACTGCACAATTCATTTAAATTTGAGAAAAGATCCTTTTACTGCTAAAAATAACGGGATGAAACTTCACAGAAACATATAATCCCTCTTGCAATACGATTACATGACCGTTTTGCGAGGAATAAACGACGCCTGAGTATGGTTTCCGAGGGGAACAATAAATACAGAATCCCAGATTCCACGTACGTACCAACTGGCAACTTGTCGTTTTCGTTTTCCCTTGCACTCTTCTCTTTCGTTTTCCTCATCTTTCTCTGCCACCCCTTTCGTTACCCATACTCCCTCCCCATATCTCCTGCAACTACTCCCCTCCTTTTATCCTCCCTCTACGACCCCCGTCGGCATCGGAGTGAACACTTGCGCCATTCCCGACCGCCGCAATCGACTCCTCACCGCTGCCAATTAACACCTCTGCCCACTCTTTTAATCTTTATTAGCCTTCCTCGATCTTTCCCCTCGATTCTTCTCGCCACATCCGCACGCTCCCCCATCCACCAATTGCCCTCCCCCCTCTCATTATCCCTTCTTCTTCGACCTCCCTCGCCGCCGACTCCCAGCACTCCACCCCCGTACATCCCTCCGACGGAGCGAATGCACGCCCTCCCCTCTCCACGGTACCTCTTCCCCAGCACGCAACAGCTTCAATCACGCACGCTTTCCACCCTCTCTAGACCTCAAACCTTCGAAATAAGGAAAACAATACTTTTACTAAGGTACCTACACAGAAGTTGGTAATCATGGTTGTTGCATTAGAATACAAAAATTTCAGAATGTTAAAATAATTCGCCTTGATCGGGATTCGAACCTGGAACCCTAGTTGCAAGTGCTTTAGACCCTAGAAATGTTTTAGTCAGTTAAGCTACCGAGGCGTCCTCTAACACTCCGAGATTTTGGGTACTTTAAAGGAACAATATGTTGGGACGAAATGCCATACATGTAATGTCACAGGCATTTGCATATCTAGGGAAACACCCCTAGTGTTTAAAGTTGGCTTTAACTTAGTGCACTGCAACGCATCGCGCAGGACTACGAATGCCTGTGGCATGGTATTACATGACATTTCACTCTGAAATTGTTGCATGGTAATGCAAAATTACCTAATGACTCCGTTAAAAAGTTACTGTCGCGGCATCTCTCGCAGTTTCTTGGAATGACTGTGAAAGTTGTCCTGCGTGAAGATATTAGTATATGCCACATTAAAAGTTTTGTGTTTGGTAAACAAATCGATCAAGATCAGATTTTGTTGTCAAAATCATGATAGTCGTTTAACTGTGGGACTAATGTAGAAACTCCGCAAAGTTTTTTATTTGATGCAACTCGATTCAGGGATTTGAAATGCTTAGTGGGAAGCTTTTTAAATATATTTTGTTTAATCCCGTGTGATAATTTTTTTATATGAAAGTACCAGAAGCTAAGCTTCTCATTAAAGCGCCCCTCGGCCAATTGCACATATCTCAGGGGCCTACTCTTGTACTGTAAACCAGTTAGATGCACCTATAAAATGACCCGTTTATCACGTAGCAGGAGCATTCGTTGTTATGTGTTATGTCAAAAGCGAAAAATGCAGTTCATCTGTTAGTACGAGAATCTTAGACAAATATAACCTAGGTTCGGCGAACTCCTGGGTTTTTTGCTGAAGAGTAGAACATAATTAGCTTCCAAATGACAAAACAATTGCCATAAAGAAATCCGGCTACATCGTACGCTGCAAGCAGCCACAAGAAAGTATGCCAGGGGTTATTAGGTCAAGCCGTTAAAAAAAATTGTGGATCAATAGCGTTTGGCACTGTTTTATCTCAGATCAATTTCTAATTACCTATCATATAGGAAGATATGATTCTCGTGCCTGCATGATGTTTTTTACTTTTGAAAAAAAAATTGTGTAAGTGGGAGAAAAGTATTCCTTATATTGGTGTTCGAAATTAATACCCTTTACCTCTCGTGGTCTCGCCCATCAATTCCATAAGAGGCTGAAGTAATTTCCTCTATGCGTAAAAACTCTTAGCACTTGTTTCTCTATTAGATGCATTGTTTAAGTCGCGCACACGATATCATCTTCGCTCTTCCAGTGGTTCCGAGCCCGAGAGATACTGTTCACGCTACTGACGTCCCATAAGCGAAAGGTGCCGTTGATTTTACGACTAGATAATTTTTTTTCAAATTATTTCTATCCATATTTATAAATATCGCAAGGTTCAATTTGACTTATACCTTTAGCAAAGGGACTTGGCCTTCGGGAGGACTTTATCTCCTTTCTCTCCTCCACATTCTCTCTTTCCCATAACACTCCGCAAAGTGCTTCCGACCGAAATGTTCGGGAGTGTTCTACACACACACACACACACACGATAAGCGACGATATCCAAGGAGAGGGAGGCTCTTTTTAAGCTCCTTGGGGTCACGGGGCCATCATCTCTTCGGCGGCTGATTTTCACGCGCCGCAGCCTACCCTGAGGCATCCTCAGTATCGTGAGAGAGGCGGGCGACTCAAGGTCGGCCGAAATATCCGCACGCAGAAGGGGGGAATCGAATTCACGACCTCACGAACGTGGTCTCACCCCACTGCCATTTAAATTCCCCGTTCAATCCAATTCCTTCGCTTGGAGGAGTGCGCCATTTTCACGTCCCACCATTGCCACCCAATCTCCCTTTTTCGAGCACCACTCCACACCACAATCACCTCATTTCGAGACAACGGGGAGGGTAGAGACGAACGAATCAGGACGTGAGTGGTGCTTTTATTTAGCCACCATGCGTGCTTGGATTCTTGTACTTCAACACCCGAAACTAAATTATTCCGACTTCTGCAGAAATGAATCAAGAGGGATGGTATTTTTAACACACAGCCCTCCTATCGTTTTCCACGAAATACATAAGTATGTACTCCTGGCCTTACATTATATAACTCCTTTATATTTATAATAGACGACATACTTTCCTTACAATTTTAAAGAAAGAAAGAAAGAAAATGACGGTGAAAGTGGTCTAGGGAGAAAAAAGACATGAGGTACAATACATGTCACATCCCAAAAGAATGCAAATAACACAGTAATGATCCGGAAGGTTGATTTGATCGGTGAGGATAGAGCTCACGGCTCAATTATCTATATACGTACTGCATGTAAAATTTAAATTTGAGTGGATGGCGGGAAATTGGCTTTCCCAGAAAGATCTGGTACATGACGAATCGGACACCTAAGGGTAAAGGTGAGAGAGTAAGTCCAACGAGAATCGAACCTGGACCCGCCAGCCAGTAACCGAACTCCCTAACCACTTGGTCACCAAATTAGCTCAACTTGCATTACCTCGACATGAATTTTTTTAAGAGTTATTAGCTCTTCGACACTCTCGAACAGATTGGTAAATTGAAGTGGAAAATTGGTCTTTCTTTTTTCAATAGCATCATATTCACGTTTGCGTTCTGGTGCACGCAGTCTTAACTATCGTGGAGAGAGTGAGAGAGGGGGGTGAGAAGGAGACCAAGGAACTGAATTCATAGAATGCGGTGTTTACGTTAGGGCAGAATGAGTAAAAGTGAGGCCAAAAATTCCGGCAACGCTAATCCCGGTCGTCCGCAAACGCTGTTCCCTTGGGAACACCTCTTCTCCTATCTGCATCTCCTACTCGACTCCCTCTTCTCTCTCCCCCTCTCTATCTTTCCAGATGCCTTCTCTCAACCCCCCTGCCTACCGCCACCAAACACAGCCTTTTTTCCAGCTTCTAACGTTTTTTCCCCCTCGGGTCTCTCCACTCCTACCACAGCTTCGCTTCGGTCCATTCAGCGATCTTAATATTATTTCTTCCCCCTCTGTGTATCATGCCTGTCTTCAATTCCTACCTTCAACTGTTTATATATATATATATATATATATATATATATATATATATATATATATATATATATATATATATATATATATATATATAAACGGTTGAAGGTAGGAATTGAAGACAGGCATGATATATATATATATATATATATATATATATATACGCACACACATTCCTCCCATCCTCCTGAGAGCCCTCGCCCTTCTCCAATCTCCGCGCCCAGATCCCCTTACCTCCTCCCCCGCCTCCCGCCTTCCACTCCTCTGGGTGGGGGAGGGTGTGGAGGAGGCGTCAGCATCATAGCGTTTCAAGTCGAGCGTGGAGTTCGTGCCGTTTGCATTCATCGTGTGGAGGCGGGAGGGGCTGAGAGGCCGTCCTCCCATCGGCTGCGAGGGGGGTGGCGGCCGTGAGGGCGGGGGAAGAGGTTCGAAAAAGGGATGGAGGAACTGATGAGGGGTTGGAAAATAGCGGCCGACCGGTGGGAGGGTGGAACGGGGGGAGGGGGGTCAGCGAGGAGGAACCATATAAAAGATGGCACGTGGGAATGGTTGCGGCATGAGGCGGGAAAGCGAAGGGGATCGACAGAGGGCGGGAGAGGGTAGGGCGGGTGGTGAATGGAAGAAGGAAGCCTGGAGTCCTCATCGGCGCGTTAATTATATTATCGAATTAATCGCATTAGCTAGGCGCTCGTATCTCAGAGCTGACAACACATCCCATGACATGACGGCTTTCAGAAGTCCGTTTCTGGATTGCGGCGGGGAAGTTTGGAAAAGAAGTCATGGGAGGCGATGTAACCTTGATTTATTCTCACCAGATTGGGTGGGCAGATATGATTCTCGTAAGATTAATTTCGAGTACCGAAGCTCACACGACTTGTGCACATGAAAATAGGGAGAAGGGCACTTCATCCCCGCAGATAAAATTTCCAGTTACTCCTCCAATTAAGTACCTACTGAGAGTGACGAATCATACTGATCACTCGTCTCCGATGGCAGCAGCCGAGATTTTTTCCGGCGTTAGCTTCCTCCTGAAGCCCGCACATGCGTGGTCAATCAGCAAAATCTTTCCTTACCAAGTTGATCAAGACGAATCCTCCAATACCTTATTTTAATGGGTCAAAAGGAGGAATGAGAGCGCGGAAAAATAACCATGAGAGAGCCGGGAAAGGAGAAGTGAATAATGAACATATTGTAACCCATTCTCGGAAAAAAAAATTTTCCATCTACATCTAGTGTATCCCATCTGACCTACAGAATATTCGCAAAGCGATCACCGAGAATCTTTAATGTTTAAAAATATAAATGTACATTCTGAACGTGTCGTAAATAATTTTCCAATGCCCTACAAGGCTGAGTGAAAGTAAATTCCTGCAAAAACTTGCGTCATATCCAACTTCGACCATAAAAAACGCAAATGCCATGGGAAAGGCACTAAAAGCTGGATTCTTGTAATATTTTCTGTCTGTACCACCTCTAGTGGACGAGAAAAACATGAGAACGGAAAACTTCTTAAACTTTGTATAATTTGCTAAACATTTACATATCACAAGAGATCGACGAGTTTTTGGCTTGTTTATGAGTCACAAACACTCTTTTCACCCCTTCCTGAGAATTTAATTCATTAATTCTTCGTACAGAGTGTGAAACAAGAGCCTTGAATCCATAAGTCTCATGAATAAAAAATCTGTTCCTTTTTCGAAGCGTAAAAAATTATGAATAAAATATTTCGGAATAGGGTAATAATTTTCTAGGTTCGTCAGGAAGGATTTTGCAGGCATTGACTATATTCAGGACAATGGTTAGATACTTGAATCTGTTATCTTGAGCCAATTCATGTACAAGAAATATAGGGGAAGGCAGAGTAGTAAACTAAAAAGGAAATAAAATATGGAGAGAGGCGACAGAAGGATAAAGGGAATGGGGTGAGGTACGAGGGAGGACGGGACGACAACATCATTCGGGTAATATCGAGACCATCAGGGTCGTCGCTTTTTGCTTTGAACTCACGGCGGAGAGAAAATATGAACGTGACGGGAATTCAGGGTGTAAGAGGGAGGAGGCAGAGGAGGAGTCGGTGTGAAGAGGAGGGTAAGGGTTGGGAGAATCGAGAAGAAGTTGGTACACGGGAAGAGTGGCTGGCAAGAAGCAAAGGCAGCGCAGCACTCAATCCTTAACACCTTGGTACGCAGTGGAATGTCATGTCGTTGAATGCACGAGATATGCTGGGCTGGAAACGTGCGGTAAGCATGGCCTGCGTAAATATAAGTAAAAACGAACGCGAGTCAATCTCCTCCGAAACCATCGGGTTATTCATTCCTTCGTAGAAAACTTTGTGGCAGTGCAGGAAAACAAGTATGAATAACGAAACAATGGAGGAACTGGATAACTGATAAGAGGCGAATAATCACCCAATGGCGTTTTAAGCTCCGGTTCTGGATAATTTTGCACCAATTAAAATACTAAATTTGAAATACTGGACAATGGAACTGTAAAATTTAGAGCTCAGGTTGCAACAGTGTAAATAAGTTAGCATCAAAATTACATGAAAGGTTGAAATATGCTAAGTTTTTAAAACAATATGTTATATCATTTTGAAAGTACTTGCACGTTAAGAGACAAATTCGTTTGATCCATTCATTGTAATCATTACCATAATATATTACTTTAAATTAGAGATCATAGTCTCCAAGATATAAATATTTGGCCTCGTTAATGACATATTTTGCTACGCTTTCATTAGAAAATAGTTTTCCTTACTTCACTAAACATTTGTACGAATTTTCGAGGAATGCATTATGCGGCATTGGCCTTTTTTTAACGTACCACGATAAATACTCTCTATTTAAAAAGTATATATTAACTGATTATAACTTGAAGTAAATAACAAACTGATTAAAGTTAGAAGGAAAGCAAGGAAGAAGGAGAGTTTAGAACTTGAAAAATTGACGCGAGAAATCTCAAACGGCATAATCATCAGATGATATTTAAATGAAATTTGGAATTAATCGGCTACCAATTAATATCCCAACAAAAATGTTTAGTCAAACAGCGACGATTTTTATGCAGTTGTTGCAACTCATAGAGTAGGATAACAAATACTGTCTATCATAAATGAACCTGAACATTAAGACAATATAAATTATAGTATGTTGAACACATACACGCATGGTCCACTGCTATTAAAATACAGTTAATTGATGTTTTGAATTCTCATTATTCCCCATGTATATCGGAATATAACCTCCATCCCTCTTTCCTTCTCTTTTTCCAAAAACTTAAACATATCGCATAATTAGCCTTGTACCTTTGAGGAGTGTGACGCAAACCACATTACAACATGCCCGCGTGGCGCCTCACTAGGCAATGCGGCGATGTTGAGAACTCGAGGAAGAGGCGGGATGAGGTGGAGTGAGAGAGATGGAGCGGGAAGAGGGAGTGAGGGGATGTAGGAGACGGGAGAGGACGGAGGTTGAGGAGGGGGGGAGAAGCATGAGGGGTGAGGAGGGTAAGAAGAGGAGGGACCGTCCACCCATTCTGCCTCTGCTTTCTCCCTCCCCCGAATGCTCTCTCCATCTTTCTCTCCTGGCGGGCTTGACAACAGCGGCATCTCACATACACACATACTCACGCACAAGGGCGCAGGCCACGGGGCGGCTGGGGATGGGGGGAGGGGGTGGAGGTGGGAGAGGGAAGGGAGAAGTGAAGGCAGCCGCGGCGGAGTGCCGGGGTGAGGAAGGGAAAGGATGCGGACGAGGGAAGGGGGAAGAGATAGGGAGAGGTCATCCCCCGTTTGTTGGGTGAGGCGGAGGGATAAGAGAGAGGCGATTGGGGAGGTTGTGTGGTTGGAGGGGGGGCGGTAGGGTTGAGGCGCCTTCTGGAAGGGGAGGGGGACGAGATGAGGGTGTGGCGGAGGGAGCGGGTAGGGGCGGGAGCATAAACGGGTTGAGGGAGCGCCATGAAGGTGTGAGGAATTGAAAATTTCGAGGGCGGGGGCGAGGGTGGCGAGAGATGAAGACGACGCGGGGTTAGCCGGCCCCGTCCTCGGCGGACGGGGAGTGCCAGACGTGAGGGAGGGTTTGGAGGTGAAGACCCCGCTCTCCTTTCCGCCACTGACCCTGGGAACACCGTTTTTCTCGACATTGATATTTCGCGGATTGAGAACCTTTTCATCGGTCACTTGTTCATCATAGGAGTGGATGGAAAATCAATTCAAGGTTTTATTATTCGGTTTTGCGTTAAGACAATGGAGGTGTTGGGTTATTGGAAAACCTTGAATGAAAATATTTTGCAAAAAAATCATCAATATACTGACGAATTTCTATTACTACCATCAGTGCCTTTAAATCTTGTATTTTACTTATTTCTTTCCCCTAAATCTAGGAATATATATGTTTCTTTTCGGGAAAAATTGCAGAATTTCTTGATAACTGTGATGAACAGAATTACGTTTCCAATAATGAAATGGAAAACTTGCAACACGACTATGACTTCATTTCAGAGCACCGGCATCTAGTGAACACGTGTAAGTTCAACTTTTAAATATAAATCCATGGAGAAGTTTTGAAAATTGTCGGGGGGGTAGGACTGGGGGAAAAAGGGTTGGACCTATAATGATTTACAAAGGTGAATCGTCATTGATGATGTAAATTGCCATCGGAAAAGTTAATGTACCCTGGAACGAAGCCATTGTCGTTTATTATATTTGATGTATGGAAACAGTGTTGCCCATTCTATCGCTAATCTTAGTAAGTGAATTACTTATAGCCCCCGCTTCATTCCCTTAATTTAACAAAAATATCAGGCCTATTATTTCTGCACACCATTATTTTGCGACATATGTATTTTTGTACCCCTTATTTCCCACTGTAACCCTAAAGTTCTAACACCGTTTATTTTACACTTCGATAGACTCACATTTTCCATCCTTCTTCATCAGATGCTCAAATTCTTTAATTTACGCATTAGATGCCAAAAATTAGAAAACTCCTAAATGGTGGAAGGAGAGAGAGACTTATCGTCAAATAATTGGACGATGACCGACCCTGGTGGTGGTGGGGTCTTCGCCTGCTCAGCCAGAGGTCGTGGGTTCGATTGGTGGGTTTTTTCTTCAAAGGCTATGGTATTTGTGATTGTCCTTGATCTTATTTTCAAGTTTAAAAATCCTACGTGAAGTTCAAAAAATGGCTATTTTCTAGATTAAAGGTAAATAAATGAATTTAAAACTATTCTAGTTTATTATTCCAAGTGTGGAGGAACATTTGTACGCTCTGTCTCAAATTTCACATAAAAAAATAGAATTTCCACTGAAAACTCTTCGGTTGCAGCCCTGGTACAAGAATTTAGGAAACTTTTGAACCAATAAGTTCCCCTACGTGTATATCGCAGATTAAGGATCCATATGGCTGACCTATAGAGTGTGAGTTAACCTCAACAATATTAGGATTGAATGACTAAAAAATCCTGTAAGTATATTTATTCACTGTAAAATTTTAAGTTCACACAGAATAAAGACTATTTTCTAGATTAAACATACCTAATTTTGATTTAATTTTCCTCATTTTATAATCTCTCGCGTTCTACGCAAGATTCCGGCAGATGGTTTCTACAGATAGATAGTTTCCCACATGATTGACATAGGTTTTGCATACTTGAAATAGCCATGACAGTATAGAGCTAGTAGAAAAGGTTCGGAAGTGTGGAAGGAGGAAAGGTATCTCAATAATACATATTCATACTTGGTATTTGCAATGGGATAGCTATGTTTGTCATCAGTATTTCAATCCTACGATTGGTTTACTGCAGCCCTCCATTCTTCTCAATTTAGTGTTAATTCCCTCACCCTCTGATAGGTTCCCTGTTTTACGTTCTCCTTAATACCCCCTATGTACTTGTCCCTTGGCCTTCCTCGCGGGGTCTTTCCTTCAATATTTCCTTCTATTATGTTTCTAACTTTATTATTTCGGTCTAAATGTTTATAATATCCGACTGAAATGGGCTATTTTTTGCTCTTCGTGCGAAACCTAGGGTAGTAACTACCTTTATTTGCATCGGACCTATCGTATTACCCTTGAGTCCTGGTTGACAACCCAACTCATCCCTGAATTGAGCATGAAACATTCGGCAATATAGGGGTCAGATTTTTGGAAGTGGCCCGCGCCATCTTGGTAAAAGAAAGCCAACGTTTCTTTTCGCATTCACCTTCAACCCTTCTCGGATTTAAAGAAGGAACCCGTTTTTCAACGACCTTGATGAAGTGTCCGACAGAGGTTAAAGAAGCAGTGTTTTATCAAGATACGCAGGTGACTCTCAAAAAATTAAGTATGTAATAATGGACGGCGAAAGTTATAAATAATGTCAACCACACGTTTAATTCAAAGCAAGCATTTCAAATTTCAATGTTTTTTTCACATTATGTACAGTACATCATATAAAACCGAATCGTGGTCTGGAAATAGGCGCTTTTAGCAGTCATAGAAGGTAGCGATAGGTAATTCTGCTTACTACAACAATATTCATCTACATCTACATCAATACCCTGCAAGCCACCAAAAAGGTGTGTGGCAGGGGGTGCAGCACCAGGAGGAAAGGGTAAGGGATGAGGGGGTTAGGGTTTTTCAAATGGATGGGGAAAGATAAGGGGAACCTGCAAAAAAAATATATAAATATAATCGTATAACCATGCGCAGTCGCTACCCTGTAGGCTAATACTTATTATGTCGAGCCTGCTCCTGGGGGATTTAGATTACAAGAATTCTGGTCTCTTATTGTTCTTGGAAAAAATGACCATTTAAATCTGTCTGTCTTGCAGTCAATCTCTTTAATCTTACATTCGTGATCCCTCCGCCCGTAATACGTTGGGGTTTGTATTATGTTCTTGATGTCATCGGAAAAGGACCCATCTTTAAATGTTTTTAACAAGTTTAATCTATATTGTAAACGCCGCTGTGTAAGGGAAGAAGTGAAGTAAACGCCGCTGTGTAATATTGGAAGAGTGGGTAATTTAACCTGAGGTACAAGCATGGAGATGTTTAAGTAACTGACTGAATCGATGTGCTTTCACGTCTGCCCCCTTCACCATCTGGTACTGCTGACTACTAACATTCAGATACGCATTTCAAGACGCAACTAAATTGTTATAAATAGATTCCTGAAAGTCAACTAATATTACGTTTTCAAATGTATCTCGTTTGTTAGAATACGCTTTTGCAAAACAAAGAGGAAAATTAAGAGCATCAATGCAATGAAACGGCAGACATATCCTGAGTACCACACATACCTGGAATCATCGAGCAAAAGCGGCCCCATTTGGCAAATACTCTGCGAAATGCAGCGTGATCGCGATAACGGACTGGTTAACAGGGGGGTGTGATAGAACGCTAATGCTCGTTGGAAAATCTAGGAAAACCTCGGAACGCTTTCAATCGATTAAAAGCTGGATAATTCGGAGAGAGCATGGCGTGGGGGACCGTTTACCACACTCAAACAAAGTAAACGATGAAGAAGTCCCGCTGGGAGGATTCTCATTTTAAACCGGACAGATTGCGGCTTTGTGATAAGCCTGAGAGATGAAAGGAACGAGAAGAGCCAAAGGAGGGCGAAAGAGAGATTCTCAAAGAAGATCCGGGGAAAAGGCATGGGAGGAAGTGGGCGAGAGGTAGGAGATAAATCAAAGGCCACGAAAACTCAGGCGGACTCTGTAGGGAGAACGGGGAAAACAATTGAAGGGAACAGGGGTTCTGCGGATTTAAGCGTTATAGTAAGAGGCCAGCGGAACTCAGATAGCCAGAAAAATGCGGAAAGGAATGAGAAAGAGTGGAGAACAAGTACCGGGTGGGAAACGGGGGGAAAAAAAGGCATGCCCGAGAGCCGCGGAAAGCGGGGAAATGGAATGGAAGGAGGGGAGGAGGAAGTGGCATGGGGGAAAGGAACAAGCGCACGAAAGATAAAAGGAGAAATGTGAAATGGGAGAGGAGATAGATAAGGCCGCAGCGGACGTGGCCGGGAGGGAGATTGATATATCGATGCAAGGATTTAGAGATGGAGAAAGCCACCAGATGAGATATATAGAAAGTGGTGGACGTCTCGTGGACCGAAGGAAGCGAGGTGGACGGTGGCGGCCGGGGGAAGTCGAGGAGCGTCGGAGAAGGGGGAAGGAGAACGGGCCTTGTGGGAGAGGTATGGGGAGGGGGGGATAGAGGAGGAATGGCAGAGACGGAAGATTAAGGATAAGGGGCGGGATACGGACGGGACCACTGTTGGACGGAGGCAGGGGGCGGAGGGAAGGGGAGGAAGAGGATAGGGGCAAAAAGTGAAGGAAATGGGCGCAGGTATGTGTAAACGAAATACCGAACTCGAAAAGAATAGTCGTCGGAACACGGTTTAAATTTCGACCGCGTCTTTTGCATAGCACTATTTCACCTCCGTTTGTGCTGCTTTTACAGTCATTTTTTTTTTAATTTTTTAAAGATCCGGTTTTTGATTTGACAGCGAAGCTGTATGATAATGGCTGCATATCTTTCTATTTTGCGGGTGGTTATTAATAAGTACGCGAGACTTTATATGTTAAATGAATTTTCCATTGCATTTATTTTATACTAACTAGAATTAATAGTTGCAACTACTCTTTGCGTGGGAGGACATCATTAGCCACCAGAGAGGAATACAAGGGATCCACGGATGACTAAAAACCATGGTCTATATGATGGGTCATTGAAAAGGTATCAGTACACTTACTTGGTTAGCCTAATTTTACACGCTTTAGAGGAGAGCATGAATATAAATAAAATCCTAAAGAGTAGTTGATGTGTTTTAAGTAAGGAGAAATTTCAAAATTGGCTTTAGGCATACTGAAAGTTGGTTGGCGAAGTTATGGACTTATAAAAGGCACGGTTAAGTTAATGAAATAAATGAATGTAAAATAATTATGATACCATAAAAAGTGCTTCCAACTGCAACCAAAGAACGTGGAAAGTCTGTTAAGGAAAAGGAAACTATTGATTAATGAAAGATATCCATGAATACGAATCACTGTAAGAATTATCTCCAATTATAGTTTTAGGTGATTTGACGACCGTTTACATTTACTGAAGTGGCATGCGAAAAATTGATCACCCCAATATAGGAAGGAGTATGCTGTAAATTTATGATGACATTATATCAGCTTAAATGGATTAAAACATACCATTTTCCTCAAAAAATCGGATAGAGTAATTAATCCACATTAATGAATAACCCCTTTAACTATTCTATCGTATTCATACCGTCCTCTGCGTTTACCTACTTTTAAAAAAATTGTTAAATCCATAAAGAGTCAAAGCGCGGTCCATGGGGAAGCCGGAAGAGGGAGCCCGCAACGGACTAGGCGAGCCTCCGGTAACAAATAGTGAAGCGATTCGACAAAACAGACAAACGACGACGGGCGCCGTGAAGATGAGTGGGAGGTGGAGGAAGCGTAAATACTGCGTTGGGCGCAATATAGCCCCCCTCCATCCTTACCCCCCTCGAGTCACGCTTTCACTCCTACCCTGAGGGAACGGTGGAGAGGAGGCTGGCTGCCTCTTTTTGCCTCCGCCGACGCTGCAGCGAGACGGGGACTTGTGGAGACCGACTCGGCCCTTGTGATTGCGTCAGTGTGCGTGCGAGTGTCTTCCGTTTAAAAAGGTGAAGCAGGGATGGATGCTGGCTGGAAGAGGGAAATGGATTGTTTCGGGGAAGGGGGGAGTGTGGGGGCGTGAGAGAGGGGGCGGCGGCGGCCTCGGAAGGCGGGCGGGGATGAGTTGAGTGGGGTGGTAGGAGAGAGATGAGCAGCGTGTAACAGGTCGACCGGTGTTTCTTCACAGCGGGTCGCAAGGAGGGAAAGGGGGGTAAGGGGTTGACGAGGGATGAGGGTTGAGGAGTCCAGGGAGTGTGAGGGGGTCTCGAGACGCCGACAAGAGATGAGAGAGGAGAGAGAGAGAGGTGGGGGGGGGGCCGAGGTTGAGGAGAAGAAGAGGCAGGAGTGCGAGAAGTTTTGTGTAACGTATGTGGTGCGTGCGAGAAAGAAATGAGGGGGGGGGGGTGACTCGACTCTCTCACCCACCCTCTCACGTCTTTCGGCGTAGAAAAAATAAGCACGGGCTGAGCGAGGGACGGGCGATATAAGCTTTTGATATCCCGTGGATACGACTCTCGCCCCCGACGCGCACTTTACACGCTATCGGGTTACGCGAGGAGGGCCGGAGCGGGTGGAGGGTGAGGAGGAGGCGCTCGGCCGGAGGAGGAGAGAGATGCGAGGTGAGGAGGAGAGTTGTGGGGGAGGCGGTGGAGGAGGAGGTGATGGAGGAGGAGGTGGACGGTGGAGGTCGCAGGTTGCGTCACAGGGGCGCGCTAATTGGACACGCGGCGACGAGCGAACACCCTACCCGTGGTGGGAGGGGGGAACAGAAGGGGTTTCGGACGCCGGGAGTGGAGACATACGGTCCACAGGGGGAAAAGAGTAAGGGGCAAGGAAAACAATGAAACCCTGGACGGGAGACTGCGAGATGGACAGGAGGGAAGTACGAAAGAAATACGGCTAAGATGCAGAAATCAATTTCCCTACCAAATGTTACTTCAACGTCAGTATGGATGACACATGACTTCGTGAAATCCTCGCACGTGTGGCACAATTGGTTCTGAAAGCTTCGTCGTCAGTCGCAGCCTCGGAAGACGAGCGCGCTTGTCCTTCAACCCTGAGATTTAATTTACTTTTCCGCGTCAGAGAATTCAGGTCCCTTGAATTGAACAGAATATTATAAATTTCCAGTTAAAAAACTATCTTTCAAAATGACAATTCCACTAAATTACCACGGAGCATTTGATCAATCAAAGGATCCTGGATTTTGTTCAAATTGCAGGATTACTAAAATGAATACGATAAGTACGGGGAATTCGTTTCTTCTTCAATAGGGTTGGATATTTCAAATGCCACATCTTTGATTGAATCTTCCCCGTGTAGGGATATAAAACCTTTTTAAGTTCGAAAACAAGTCCCTTTGGAGCCTTAAGCCATATTATGGCGATGCATACGATTTGGAACACCAACACCATAACTGTGATCAACTGGAAGATTGATTTTGATAGTACTGGATGATGAACCCCACTCCGGTCTACGTCTTCAGGTGTGCGAAATCCTCACATTTGCGGTGGAGAAGTCAGTTTGTTTCCCTACACCTATATTTTTTTTCTCACGAATTCCAAAAAACCAGAAAATTTGCTTCATTCAGATTTACAGATGGCGCTGTCTAAGAACAAATCTCGGGATATGATCCTAAATCCCTCAGCCTTAAAACTAAACGCTAAACGCACTAGGTACAGGATATTGTATTGGTGCGGTGGCTAGCGTACTATCCTCACGACTCGAGGCCCTGAGTTCGTATCCCGGCGGTGGGAGAATTTTTCGGAGGCATCCCGAGATATTTCATTTTGAGAGAACTTCATGTGGAATACACTGTTCACCGAATTCGGCGTTGAATAGTGGACCCATTGGCGTCTTTCGTTAATGGTAGGATCTCTGTTCACCCTCGCTCAATTCCTCGAAAACCCTAGCACTACCTGTAATATAACAAATAACATCAGCTGTCGGTCGCATTCCCTATTAACCAATACTAATTACTATACTATCACTCCGGCACTACTCTATGGACGACCTCCAGTAATTGTAGCAATTAAAATTTACGAGTAAACGTGGTGGCAAGGGAAATAATCTCATCAACCGAAACGACAAAGTCGCAACACCAGTTGCACCCTTAGAAGGCTCAAACCCACCTCCTAGATGTGAGGAAAAGTGAAAGAGCAAATATGGAGGAGTTGGGAAATAGGAATTCCGACTCGTCCCACGGGGAACGGAGGGCAAAAGGGAGAAGCATAGAGGAGTATGCGGACGAACGGACGGGTTGGAGGGAGAATCGGGAAGAGCGGTCAGGAGTACTTGTCGAAAGGCGAGCGCTAGTGTGCACAGTGGAGTACCTACTGGCAAATGTAACCACTCACCCTCCTCCCTCTCAACTCCCTCCGAATTAAGAGTTTCCACCACCGGTTACGTAGCCCTGGTGCGCAGATCCTATCTACAAACAAACACTCCAACAGCAATTCCGATTGAGCCCGTGATATTAACGACAGGCGAACATGCGACAACACACATACACGCTCTATCCCTAATACACAAACACACCAGTGTGGAGACGCTTAGCTCAATACCCGTTCCATTTAAACAGATTACTTCTTTTAAATTTTCCGATGTCGACCGGGAGTTAAGGGCGAATGCACAGTGCGCTCGTAATAATATCGAGATGGAAATGGATGAGATAATTTTACGGACGGATGCGGGAGAAATAGACATTCTTGGACTGAGTACAAAGGAAAATTTATGCGCAGAGTACGCCCTAGGTCCGCAAGGGTGCCCCGCGAACACCGCTAGTATCTAAGCTCTTGCTAGGTATCCCAGGTGGCACTTCAGCGTCTTTATTCGATTGTCCTACATTCTTCGTAGGTGCTGGGGCCCTGTTTGATACTATACTCGTCCAAATATGACACCACGATTTCTTTCAACCTTTTCCGCTCATTGCCCCATTTTGTCATGAATGCTCAAAACCACAGTGAAAATGCATCGCACTTGGACTTTTACTCATGCTGCGTTGTTTTAAATTTGATTCAACGCTGTACAGTGGACAACTTTCCATCGGCCTTTCTCCCGCAAGACATCAAAGCTTAACTATTTTCCGGTGCTCGTTATTTATATTTCATCAACGATTGTCGGCACATGCGCCAGGTGTTCACTGTATATTTTTCGCACAGACTTTTGAACATGAACTTATTTGTCGTACAAGACTTCGAAGCTACGGACGTCCTATCGTTTTATAGGATAGGTAGCTTGAGTATGATGTAAAGATAGTGAATCCCAACAACTGTTTTAATACGCAAAACAGGTATATATCATTTTTCAGCTACAAGTTTGCTGGAAACTTTTTTTAATTCATGTACAAATACCGGGTAAGGTTTAAAACGGTAAATCCGAGTTTACGGTTTTATTATGCTCTTACCTATGGTGGCGTCACAAACAAATCCATGTAGTAAGACATATAATGGTCACACGCAAGAGGACAAATTTTCCCGTAACGTCACGCTTAATACTCTGAAAAACGTGACATTTATCCGCCCTGCCGGATCCTTCGCCCCTTCTTCGGGCACGGAAAATTATACGGACAGCTTCCGAACGAATTCACTCATCAAATATCCTCCGCCATATGCGTCCGGGCCGTGCGCGCATCTTAGTCCCGCCGCATGAGAGTGGCGGTGGTCCGGCGATGCATGTTTTTTTTATTGCATCCACGCCCTATACAGTCTGTATATTTGCATGATTCCACTGATTTGAATTAATCGACATAATCTTCTACGATCTCCTCGGAGTGAGCATTTCCACCGATGAAAGATAAAACGGGTCTATTTAATAGACCCCGGAGAAAGGTTAACACCAACCCACGGAAACTTTATAATCCATCACCACCATCAAACCGCGATGTTCGGATCATTTACTTCCTCTCTGAAATGAAATCTCTGATTCATGTCGGGGGGCTTGAAAGGGTTAGGCCATGGAGAGAGAGTGAACGAGACGAGCCATTACAACTGCTTAACACTTTCCTGTGGTGAAAGAGAAATGGAAATAAATACCCTATGAATCTAAGGCTACCAAATTTGGAATGAGCCTCAAGATATGATTTAATTGCATCCACCCGCGGCGATTATTCACTAACGAGAAAACGTAACTTGATTAGTTTAAAGTTAATTTCAAAATCCCAACGAATTCTCATTCGAGAACCTAACGTTTTTAACTAACAATCATCATATCAATATTTCAAGTTGCACGAGAGTCAGGATGAAAGTAAATATGCTGCTAGAGTATCCTAATTCAAACTGATACTTCTATTTTACGTAAAGCTCTTGTATTGTAATTCCAAGAGATAACCGGAGAAATAAAGCGGAATTTTTCCATTAGGGGAATCAATACGTTCACAATTATTTAAGTGAAATAAAAAATTGTGTGTAATTCAGGACTGATGACAACATAACATTCACTAGATATACTTACAGTGTTCCTTATGTGAAGTATTAACTTACCGTTAAAAATTACACGAAAGGTTGGATACAACTTTTTCTGAAGGTGCTTACTATATTTTGCATATAACTAACTGATTCATGTATTTTTCCAAATTATAACAAGTGTTCATGCATGTTCCAGATGATAAATCAATATATGTTTATGATTAATATCAACTTGAGGAATCGCAGGAAGACCATTCAGTGGACTCTCTCACTTTAAAACTACCAAATTTCTGACACATTTAAGGTTCCAAATCAACTTAAGACAAAATTTTATTAATGCCATTGCTCTGATGGTCATTATAAAATATATTGGAAATATTGAATCTATATGTTCGCAAAAAAATGAGAACAAGTACGAAGTAGGAAATGATGTTTCTGATTATATCTAGTTGAGGGCGGCATTTAAATGAATGTTTTTTGGAAGACTTGGCATTACTTGCTTCGGCATTGCAATGCAACTCATGCAGGAACTCCATCAGCACTAATTTTAAAACTATAGATTTCCCATTTGATTATTTATCTCGCTCATCTTAGTTCAATATGTTATATTACTGAGAGGAATACTATGCTCACCAGACGAGTGCAATTTGTGGTCGAGAACGAAGCCACCACCATAGAGTAGTTTTTTTAGGCATTCTACTACGAGGAGGATTGAATAGCACCAGCAATAATTTTAATATTTTTAATGATAATTTCCACTTTTCCGATATTTTAACGAGCAAAAGTTAAAAATTACCAGAACGCTTCCGCGATTCCTAAGAATTATCCACCGGCAATTTGAACGAGAAAATCACGAACACTAAAAGCCATCTAACTGGCTCCAAAGAATTATTTATATTTGAGATTATACTGAAACATTGAATTTGTTTTAAAAAATTACTAAGAGATAGGAAAACTTATATTTGAATGATAAAATGCAGTAAAATCTTTCGGAAGGGCCATGCAGTAATCATTCCGAAAGGAACTAGAAAACATCATCAGAAATGAAAAAAATATTTGATTGAAGGTAACAAGAACCTTCAAGGAAAATTTTTTTCAAACTATGATAATTTAAGTCAAGCTATTGATTAGTATTTATTTCAAAAGGTATTAAGCGTTTTTTATTTTATCATAAATAAAAAAATCAGGTTTTGGTCTTTTACCCTGGATTATGAACATTACAATTACAGCAAGAGCAATCACGAAGTTCCACGTGGAGAAAAATCCAACAAGGCGATTATCGAAACCGCGAAGGCGGATACGTCACCTACACCGTCGCCACCGAGTTCAGCACTTTATGATGAAGTATCATATAAAACCGAAGCTTAAGTAACCGTTACCTAAAATTATCTACTAAATGAATTCACTCATATTCCGAGATCTCGGCCCATTAGTTTGGAAATGCAGTGCTACATTCTACTCCTTGCTCTGTACTATAGATAGAAGTCCCCCCAGAACAGGGTGAATCCTTCAACAAGATTACGGACAAGCCTTCAGAATAAAAAAAAAATTAAGTCTTCCTTGGTACCTCATGGATGAAAAAACTAATATTTTACCATATTCCTATGAAACAAACAGGGATTTCTAGTAATTCGTCCGTATAATTAAGCGGGTAACAGACTTAGTCGTTTTTTAATTCTCTAATTAAGACCATTCCTCCTCGCATTCCAACTGATGACCACCATGTCGCTCCACTCCCCACATTCCGCTCTTCAACTTGATTTGGCGGGCAATCTTAGGATTCCTCCATCCCAGGGGGGCCCCCGGACTGGGCCATGTGTGGGTGGATCAGACGTCGCTACCATCTCTCTAGCCTCCCTTCTAGAGCTTCTCCCTCACCCTTCCTCGCCACATAACCATTCTTCCCCCTTATTCTCCGGGATACCAACAGCCAGTGGGCCGTTTAACATTCCTCAGGGAACCAGCACGTGGTTTTCGGGTACAGGCCGTCAGGAAGGGGGAGGGTGTGTGTGGGAGGAGTGGTGTGGTCCACAAAAAAAATCGACGTGATGTGGGTGGGGAGGGAACGATAGCGGAACAAAAGAGCAGCGGAAAGGCGTTCCTTTTTGGCATAGGGCTGAAATTCCTCCGTCTTACCGGAGGGGAAACTACCTCTACCTTTCCCTCTCTCTCCTAGCGGCAGCCAACTCGCCCCCCTCCCATGAGATGGGACCCTTTTCCTCTGTCTCCCTCCTCCCCGCCTCCTCGCCGTCCCTCAAACGCCATTCACTTTTTGGGACAGACGCGACTGGTTGGGGAGCCCGCCAGTCTGCCGCGCGCGAATGATTTCACTCCAATGGGGCGGACGGGATGGATTTCCACGGTCGAGGGTGAAGTGCGAACTTGCGAACTTCGTGCTCCTGAAATCAGATTTTACGGTCGCACGGTCCAGATACTCCCCGGCAACATTGGCCCTCGTGTTTTTGTCTCCCTCACAGTAGGTTCATGGCACACATTTTCACTTCCTCTCGCAACATGTTTTCAAGGTAGGGTGGGCAAGGAGAAGTGGATCGAGCGGTGAAAATCCTTAAATATATATACTGGTATATTCATTCACATGATATAGATTATATCCCTATCCGCTAAATAAATAAATAAATAAAAATATGTATACATATATATAAATATATATATATGTATATATAATATATATGTGTATGTATATATATATGCATGTGTATATATGTATGTATATGTATGTATATATATATATATATATATATATATATATAGTATATGTATACACTCATTCACATAGGAATAGATATAAGGAAAAGGGATAGGAACACTATACGGTTGAAAAAACGTTCCTGTGGACATGCGATTGCAACAGAAGAGTCAAATAATGATCACTAAAAATCACTCTAGTAGGTATAGTGTACATAATCTAGGTGTCTTAACTAGATATCACTTGAGAAATGACTCCTTAACATTTATGCATGTATTAATTAAAAACCAAGTTAAATTACTCGAAAACATCAATAATGACGACCTTGAAGGAATTATCATGAAGGGTTAATTATCCTGAAAGCATTTTCAGATTAACGGACGAGCTCTTAACTTCGGGGCACACTCAAAAGGACGTTTGGTCATTGATTATTCCAATGGCGTTTCCGTCCCATTGTGCCTTGTTTAGTTGCGGGTTGGCCGCGGTAGACCCTCTCTAGTTGAGATGCTATCTAAACACCGAAGGTTCATCCTTGAGTCTGACATATTCTCATGTCCATCCTCCGTTCTTAATCGTGAGTTCTTTGACTAGAAAAATGTTAATGAGCAAAACGAGACTGAATAACAAGTGTGAACCGCCAATTAAAATTCTCATTCTTCGTTCAAAAACTAACAAATTAACGAACGTTTTAATGTGAGGGAATCGAAGAGGTAGATATCACGAGGGTCAGTTCTACGGCTTCAAGTGTAAGGTATTGAAGGTACTCTTTATATCTTAAAGCAACATCAGGACAATGTTTTCTGAGAAAATACGTTTTCGTAACGCGATATAAGAATAAAGCTGTAATATCTGATGTCAGTGTTAATATAAGATGAACTCCTACTGCTAAAAGGGAAATAGTTCGAAGTTAATTTATTGTTAATTCGCTTAAAGTAAAAAAAAATGGAATCGTTTGTCCTGCTTTCACGAATCTATTCCGTGGAAAGTCTCCGCATCGGAAATTTAAAATATGCTCGGTAATGAAAGGGGATAAGGAGTGTACGAGTGATTTACGCCAGATGGTTTGCTCTATCGAGCACTTATATTAGGATTGGAATGGGAAACAAATTAGCACAGCTTTGCCAAGGCTAATAGGAAACGGGAGCTCGACGGAAAAAAATAATCACCGTGCGGTTGATTAATAGAGTTAACCACTTGGACGATCCTAACATCCAAGGGGTTAATTAGTTTGGAATTCAATTACGTGGAATTTTATCTCTTCATTTTTAATTAAAATCTCTATCTATCATAAATGAAGATAAATTACCGTGGGACTTCCTCGAAAAAAATTTTACCTGTGGTTTATATCCATTAACTTCTGAGTATATTTCAGAAGGAAGTGTTAAGCTAATAAAAGCCGATTTCTTTCTCAAGTATACCTAATGCCAGAAACTCTAAGAGTGATCTATTGTTGTCTATCACCTACCGTTTCAAAGATTTTGTTTTAAGGTGGCTGGGTAACGCAAGGTATATTTCCTCACCACTGTAGAACAGAGAAGGACATACCGCTGTAAATGTGAATTTGCGCACTTATAAGAAAAAGTCAATTTTTGCGGAAAGAAAAATATTCGCTTAGCCCAGAATCCAAAAGGAAACTATGGGCAGGGTGATTTTTTTTTATCCTGAGACGCCTTGGTCATCAATAACACTAATAATGGAAATCGACGAGTGATTTCCCCATCGTTATGAATCGTTCCCAGGGAGTGAAGCTTGACATGGAGATTCAGAAAACACACCGCGCGATTGGCGCAGCACTTAATAATTTCTCGAGTTGACATTGCCCCATGTTTAACTGGTGAATTTTTTTTTGAGGCGGTTCTTCATCGTAGACCGTACTCATTCATTATGTGGATAAAACCTCTAATTATTTCCGTTTCCATTTCAAAATGAAGATCGATACTTTTAAGCGGACTTCCTCTCTCCATCAAGTCCACCCCATTACCCCGCACCGCCTCGACCCTTTCCCTTATTCCACACCACGCCTTCCACCTCAATATCGTCCATCTTCCTCGTTCGTGGTCTCTCTCTCTCTATCTTTCTCTTCTCTCCCTCACTACTACCGTCCGACTCTTATCCGGTGTAATTGCTACCCCCGCGAGACGGCTTGAGTAACTGCTCATGTGGTGCTCCCCGACCCACACCTTCCTCCCCCTACGCCCTCCATACTTCGCGACCCCCCCACCACCCTCTCCTCCCCAACCATCCCTCCGCCCCGGTCGCTCGCGCGCAATCTGCGGCCGACATCTCTCGATGCACCAGGGCGGAGGAATGTCTAATTCCGAGACCGGCCGCCGGCACGTGACCTTCGTTGGCGCTGCCGAGGACGCGCCCAGGTCTCTCCCTCTTTCTCTTTCTCTCTCTCTCACTCCCTCAAGTCAGCCGCGCGAGACTGCGAAACGAAAACCTCCTCCCATTCCTTTTTTTTCACCCCCAACCCCCCCCCCGGGAGTGAAAGACGGCGCGAGATCACGAACGGGGGAGAGAGGACCCCCAGGGTGTAATGGCGGAGGGGGGGAGGGCGGTGGGATGGACGGCGATCGGAGGGCACTCGTGCGTTTAGGATCCCCGGGGTAAATTAGAAATGCTCTTAATTTGATGGGTTATTTACTCCCCGGCGTGGCGATTTGCATCCATCGGTACGCGCGTCCACTTGCCGTTCATCCGCGAGCTCTTACCCCCTTCCCCATGCCGCCGAGGTCCCACGAAGTCGTAATCTGCGCGAGCTATTCAATTATGGCAAGGAATGTATCCCGATGCCCACAAATAAATCTCGTCTTTATATGCTTCGGGAGTTATTGGAATATTATGGATGCCAAAGGGCGTAAACATTAGAATGGAGTAGAAGTTCTCATCCATGAGTATATGCATTTTCTCTTCCCACGCAAACTATTGAGGATACACAGAAAAGCTGTATGGATTACAGTTTTCTTATTTTAAGCATAATCGCCGCAAACGGAATGGAAATCGTGCTTTTATAGTACTCTGATATTTACTCTTTGATTCGTATTTTTTCAAGGTTCCTTGTATATTTTAATTTGAATGCGTTCGTTTCTTTCACGATCCATTTTAATCACAACGTCAAGATTATTTTGAACTCCACTGCGGCCAATTCTTCATTTCGATCCCCCTATGTCCATTCTAAGAAACCCATTTTACTAGCAGATAAATCTATTTAAATTGATGAAATGACTCCCCGATAGCGGATTTCCGACTTGATTATTTGCGTGAGATGCAGATTTGTGGAAAATTTAACTGTTTAGAATTTTAGCCGGCGAATATAAAAGCTATATGCCAAAAGTTTGTAAAGATGTCATGCTATATCCCTCTTATTCTCCAGAAATTCTCAAACGATTAATTTAAGGTAGGTCCTTAATAGAACATAATGAATAGATAGTTATAGGCCTATAGCTGACAATTGCATGCTGGGGAAAAGAGATATTTAAATGTTTAGTAATCTTCCATAGACAGTTTATGATAAAATTCATTGTGCAATTACTCTGGTCTTAATAATAATTATATGTCTTATAAATAATTGTCTTAATGTGTCGTTACTGGTAATCGACTATTTCAGTTTAAAGCAGTATTATTAATAGCAAATAACAGGAATCATAATATAAATGAAATCATTTAGTCTTTCCCCACTTGTGAGTTTCTTATAGACTTCTATCTAAAGAAAATAATAAACAAAATATAGTTACCATATATAATATTGTAACTTAAATATTCAAGTGAGATTATAGGCGTACATTGGAGACATTTTAAGAGTGATTTGAGTAAAAAAGGATGGAAAAGGTGCATTAGGCGGAAAGGAACACAGAAGAAGAAGTACTAGGCTTGGTGAGGGACGAGAGGGGGCTGTTGGAAGAAATCCGGAGACAGGAAAGGTGAAATCAAAGGATTTTCATTGACGATGGAATGCCGAAGACTGAGACGAATAGGAGAACCTTGGGTAAACGAGGAAGGGGAAGCAATAGGATACGCATGATGTTGGGTGGTTTGAAGGGAGGAAGGTAGTGTGCAGAATTGAAGAGCAGTTTAATGTAATGTGGGGAGTCACGTTGTGTCTTTTTAGGTGAACATAAGAAACGTAAGGGAGTTAAGCTTGTGTTTATCCGAAAACAACCTTAATCGGTCGACTACCAAATAGTAATTATACTGTATTGTTTACGCAATTCAAAGAAGAGACAAACATGATATTTTTTCATGTCTATCTGAATAACACTTGTATTTATTCAATAAAATAAACGGTGACGTCAACTGATTTTAAAGTTTTTAGTTTAGTTTTTCAAACAACAGAAAGCAGTATACAGATTGTGTAAAATATTTAATGCAACTGTTTAATACAGGGCAGTTTCTTTTGCAATTTTTGTGATATGCGAATGATAGCAGAAGAAGTCAGACTAATCTGCGCAATTGCTTTGGCTTTAAAATAATCTAAGGGATAATTTATCCGCTCGAACCATAGTGGTGAAAAATTTGATCAAGACTGATTTACGCGTAATCAACAGTGATCGGTAATTTTAGCATGCCAGGAGAATGTTGTAAAAAATTGCGATGGGACTGGATCCTATGCGTCCGTATCAACCTTTGCCTATCCACAAATTATTCATTCTACCTTGTTTTTTACTCTTTTCCAGGAACGGGGTTTAAATAATGAACTCTAAAAAGATGAGTAGCTTCATTAGGAAAACACCACAATGACAAAAATTGAATGATGAGCCTCTACACGCCAGTCACCACCTACAGGGAATACATCACTCAGCGTAATGTCCTGAATTATTCCTCACCGACTGACACGATCCGAACATTTTTGTTCCATGGAAGTCAGCATCACTCTAATCCTCGCACCCCACCCCCATTGACGCCTTTTCCCTCTTCCTCCCCACTCAACCTGCCCGCCACAGGCATCCTCCGTCCCTCAAAGGACCCTTTCCTTGCCTCGGCCTCCCGCAGGTTCACAATTAGCCTATCCTTAGAACTTCCCCTAAAAAAATTATTGTCTTTCCCATTTTCACCCTATCCATTCCACAAGGACTTTCGCCTTTCCTCCCCATCGCTATCTCTCTCTGTTTCACTCTCTCGCTCTCCATAAATATTTTACATGAGTATTGAAAAGGCTACATTGCTCGATCCCTTTGGCAACAACGTGGCCTTCTCAAGCGAAGTTCTCCGTGACATTTGTACACCCAGTCGTCGAAGTTTGCATCGAGCAAGAAAATTGAAATTTGGCACGTACGTAAATATTTTGTCAAAATGGATTGGAGCAATAGCAAAATTAACATTTATTTAAGTATTTTAAGTGTTTTGAATCCCGATTAGTTAAATTTTAGCACCATCGGAAAAGAATGCATATCAGAGTTTCCCTTTTCCGCATTTTTATTTCAATACCGTTGACCAAATATCTTGGGACTTGAATTAAAGACGGTTTTAAGCATTAAACACCCTTATCAATTTCATGCTTTTGTTCATCTAGCTCAAAAATTGAATTGATCCTATTCATATGCCATCTGTTCATGTATATTTGGCTTTTTAGGGGTAACTAACCATGGCTGCAGAGTTTTTCTACTCATACTTTAGTACCGAAATAATTTGTTTGAACAGAAGTTGGCGGGAAAAAGAATGTTCACTGGATATATTTCAACTTCGTTTCTTTGATTTTTTCTCTAATTATCAGTATGCACTTACTATATGTAAATACGCATATAGTCTATATATTGTAATGAAAATTTACACTTGGCACATTAGTAAAGTTAATACAACACTTGCCCAAAAAATGAGACGCCTGGGTTTAGATCCTGAATGTCATTCTTTTTCCTAATTATTTTACTGGCTACTGTGTTGTCCCATATGTGTTTCCTTGTCTGTCTTTCCTTTACCCTAAACCCAATTTGTGTAAATCTACGTAAGTATATAACTAAATACATATATATATATATATATATATATATATATATATATATATATATATATATATATATGTATATTTAGACCCACGTACACACCTTCCCATTTCGTGGCCTTCCATCCCTCTCCCCCACTCATTCGTTATCCGCTCTCTCTCACTCATCTCATATCATTTCGCGTGGCTTTCGTATTAATTTCGCCCGTAGGTGGTGCGTGTGGAGTTGATCCATCTTTCTATTCTTCCATCCGCCCAACCTTGCGACCAGTTGTCCCTATTATCTGTCTTCCATCTGTAAAGAGGGCGACACCCTTGGATTGAGGTTAGTCTGTCTTTACTCTGATTTGCCACTCCTTCCCGCAAATTGAAGCCCGGATGGCTGTTCCGTTGGAGCAACGGGCACTACCGAAAATTACGGCCGAATGCTTTAGTCACTCAATCATTCGTATTCTCCGGTACGTTTCTCCACTTGCCGCCTTCGTCGGCGCCTGACCTGAATTGCAGAACAGAAGGCGCCAGACTTTAAAGAGTATAAACGTCAGGAATAATAAGAAGACCATCCATCTGGGCAGATGAAAGTATTCCCCAGTCGAGAAACATTCATCGAGATCCTTGCTCAAGGTATTTCACAATTCTCTAACGCGAAGTTAGAGGATCAGGTATAAAATTACGAAGTTGTATGCCTGAAGAGAGAATATTGCAACCAGAAGTAGTCTGTAACAATTTCTATTTTTTTGTAAATATATAGCTTTTCCTTTTCCTTCGAACATAATTTCATAGGTGTGGTAGTCCAGAGGGTGGAGTGCTGCAAAAATATCCAGAGAGTCCGAGTTCGATTCCAGGTGCCCCTCGGGACACCCAGAGGTAGGAAGGGAATGTTCGATGGTAGAGAGAAGAAACCCGGCGTAGGCATTTGCTAACTCTTAACAAAAACGCCATGGGGTAAACAAGTTATCTTCGTACCCGACGGTAGGCTTACTCCCATTGATTTATCTCTGTGTGACATTTTGGATGGGGATACTTCTGAAAAATTCTTTCTTGATTCGAACCGAGTTCCCAGTGAATGAGAAGCTGGTTTAGCCGTCGTATCAACCTGATCCCAAAAACTTATTAGTTTCACCCAAGATATGGGCCTTTCCGGGACGGTATCCTCGAGGTGAGGCAATCGTTATCAGATTACGATAATGCAAGCCGCAGTGAAATTCGGACTTTTTCAAACTTTAAATCTTCATTAAGAAGTCGGGGATTTAACAATATTTTTATAGCATTCGATAGCTGAAAACATAATCAAAATCGTACGCTAATTAAATGGTAAGTAATCGAGAATGCTTAAAATAAGGGCGTTTGTTAAGAAGAATCAGGCGATCTGTACCCTCATCTATAAAACCAAAGTTTATATTGATTACTGCGATTTAATTGGATAGTATTTCGCATTTGAGCTAGCTATACGTAAGCATAGCATTCATCATCGTACATGCATGCGATTTTAGTTCATGCTTTTGATTTGTTCATTTTATTCTCACAAGAAAAGAATATCACAAGGAAGAAATTTTATGACTTGTAGTATTCCGTAATGGAAGTCGGTGAAGGTACTCTCGCAAGAAAACTCACATTACCTTCATGATGGTTGCGACTAGGGGAATGGACCTCCCGAGTTCCAGCAAGTCTCCTCCCGTAAACGAATGTGCGTCATTGCAGTAGAACCACGAGCCTAATATAGTAATATCCATGCGTGCGGGTTCGTCCACATTCGTCCACATTCGTCCACATTCGCCCATTTCTTCCGCGCCACGGCGTATTTTTTTCAAAGATAAGCAACAATGGAACAGATGACATTCCAAGATTGCGAAACAGCGGCATCATTCACACTCAATCATTTGTCGGCAAGGAAAACAGCCACTCACTTTCCCACATCTGAGAAACGAGCGAAGCGTTGGAAACACGCCCGCTTCAAGCCAGACTAAGTGATCTTTATGAGATAAAAACTAACCAAATCCGAGAGGGGCGGGGGGAATAGTTCGGGAGGCGTGCTGGAAACGGTTGGTGAGTATACTTGCGAAATGCCGGCCGCTCTTACCGCCTCCGGAGTTCAAAAGAGTGGAAGGGATGAGGGAGAAGGAAATACGGAGAGAGAAAGAGAGAGAGAGGAAAGGATAAGAAAATGAAAGAAATTAACCGCCATCTGTGAGGTGGGGAAGCAGAGAGGATGGATTCTTCTTTATGAACTGACCTATCTCAATGGGGACGCCGTAAATCATGTAATTCATTACTACAACCAGTCGCCCCGCTCCCACCCGGCCGATCCCATCCGCAATTCCCCTACCCACAATCCTCTGCGTCTCATTCTCTCCTCGTCCCGTGGGTTCCCGTTGCCGAGAGAACCCCTGCAAGATGTATTTCTCCACCCTCGCTCCACTCCCTCTCCTCCTTGACACAATCCCCGGCGCCCCACCCTCCCATCCGACTCGGTCCCTCCCGCATCTCCCACTCCCCCCCCCCCGGCCTCCCTCCCGACCACCTCCACGGCAGCTCTATTCTCTCTCCCTCTTTTTCCTCTCCCTCCTCCACACTAACTCCCAGCCTCCCTTCCCACCGCACTCTCTCTCTCTACCTCTCACCACGGACCACCCACAATGCATTCGTCACACCTCGGCGTGGCGTAGGTGCCCAGCTGCCTCATCGCAATGGCCCACACCGCGCCAGAGGATACTTGTCACTCGAAATGGTCTCCCGCCAAACCTCCTCCTCCCTCCCTCCCTCCCTCCTATCACAATCTTTCTCCCCTCACAACATCCCCCCACGCACCCCCTCCCAAAGGATCGCCCTAAAACCCACCCCACCCTCCCCATCCCTACCAACCAACCCTCCTTAACTATGGAAATCACCTACCCCCTCCACTCAACCCTTCTCGCTTTTTATGCACGATAAAGTCGTTTGCCTGTCCGACCCCCCATTCTCCCTCTCCCGCGAGCCCCCGATTCCCTTTCCAATTTATCCTTACTCCCCCCTCACCACCCACCTCTCCGACCCTTTTTTTTCTCTACTCTGGGTTTGATTGGACCGCTGCGGAGTCGGGTGCGGGCTCCTCGCGCTCAAGGCCTGAGTTTGACTTCATTTCGAGAGTAATTCACAAGGGTGTCCTGTTTCCCACTCGATTGTTGCGAGGGTAATTCTTCATGTGTTCTACGGTACACAAAGTGTGTCGTAATGGACGTAAAATGGCATGAACCCTCGGCACCTTTCTCACGAACCCAATTATTTACCCCTGAACCCTGCCACAATTAATTATCATCAAGCCATAGAAACTTAAATTATACCCCTGCTCTACCCTAATTTATCCTCTTCTTGTTACTTCAGGTGGCTAACTCTTCATTTGAGTTCATAATGCTTTCGTTGCCTTTTAGTTGCTCATTATACCGGTTTAATAGCCATTTCTATGCCTGATGATTTCGGTTAGAATGCTCCTCTCTGAAAGGAAAACGTTTTCGTACTATCAACCTGCGCCTTTCTTTTTGCTTCACTCTAATGTTACTTACTCTCCAACTGTTTGCTCTCTGCCTATTTCTTCTCAATTACGCTTCAACACTTGCATCGTCAATTCGACGTGCCATGTGACAAACTTTTCGAAAAGATTTATCGCGGGAAATCGAATGTTATCAGAAATAATAAGACATTTTTTAAATTTTTGATGTCATGATTTTTTATTGGTACAATCTGATTCTTTCAACCAAGCCCTCATTTTATCATATTTTATGTACTTTATTTTGTTTTTAAACCTTATATCAGGCCATCATACTGGGAATAGATTTAACTGACCATGTATCCACTACGTACGACCACCAAAACCATTGTTATCACCGTAAAGGTGTGTTTCGATTAGTAAGGTAAGTTATCGTCATTACAGTGTAGGAATCAAACATATTTAGGGCAGAGAGACTAGAATTTTTCCCTCTATCACTGTAACGTTTACTATTTGTACATTTATAAATTCGAACCACTTAGGTTTTTAGTGTTGTTGCTCATAGGAATTACTCTGCGTATGAATCCAAGACTTTCCGGTCATGGGCCATATGTTCTACTCGCTGGGAGGCCACATATCTCGTATACTAACGAAAAAAAAATATTCTCTGTTCTTTTAGGGTAATTTAAGACAGATGATTCTTGCACGTTTTTAATGTCTCTGCTTCTACCAGGTAAGCTACTTCACATTTGGTCTCTTGTTAAACTAATATGCTATTTGAAGGCAAACAATTATTCATTTGCTTCCCTTCTTTAATAGCTCAATCTCCTGCAATGGTAAGAGCTAAGGTCCACTGCTGGACAGCTACCATATGAATGTTGCATGTTAACCTTAACCAATTGAGAGTCAGAATAAGAATTAATAGTATTTCCATATTCGCTGAAGTGCAAGGGAAAGCAACACTTTACTTTGATGGATTGACGTTTCTGTGATCGTTATGCGTGAGTTTGTGGAACACCTCTGGGAAATTTAATTTGTTAAATTCCGATGAACCATCTGAGTCAGTCATAGCCAGTAGAATTGCAATAAAAATATGTATTATTATAATTTCACTACTAATTATTTCATGGGAGTAGGTTTTACCCGTTACTCCCAACACAATGAGACAACCAGTGAGAAGAGAGTAAGTCATGTGTGAGTTCAAAGGTCCGAAACCCCAGACAAACATGTAAGTACGTCGTTTTCTGTACGTAGAGGCCTTCATTGAAGAGTGAGATGAGTGCGATAAAATACTAAGTTCTATTATTATAACTTTGCTCTTTCTTCAATGGATTACTTAAAATGTTTTGAAGTCGTCACAGGTTTCAAGTGAAACATAATTGCGCAATGTTTTAGGCATTCGGTCGCACACCTACAAAGACTTCAATGCTTACATCATCATCAAGATTGCTGGTGACTCCTTCACTGCTTAAAATAAGTCTGGAAGAGACAGGTGAGTGAGTGCAGCATTTTTGTTGAAAGTGATTGGTTTTCACTGGGTGTTGTTTTGGAACATAAATAAAAAAAACGCCGTCCTTCGCACCAACCAAATACGTAGTTCAGTAATTTATTTGTCACTTTTAGTTTCACATTTATACCTCTTTGTTCACCTGTCCGCATTCCTAAACTCCTATTCATTTGTCTTCCTCCCTCCCTTCTCTCCTACCCCCTGTTTCCCACCCCCCGTTTCCCACCCCGTTTCCCACCCCCTATTTCACCCCCTGTGGTCCCATCAACTGCGTCAACCCTCCAACGCTCACACAGACTCACACACATGAATGCATCCACGCATGCGCGGACACAATATTTCACTCCGTGGGGTCAGTTACTTTCGGCGAGCATTTGTGCTCTTCGGGGAGGGAGTGCATGAGACGGGAAGCGTTTTTCCTTCGCGCTCACCTTTGCTCACAAAAAGGTGGGGAGCGTGCACATGGGCCAAAATAATAAAACGCGAGAGAGTGTTTTGGGGGCTTTGAGTGGCACAATGGCAGCCGCCGTCGGGGAAGAAAGTTATACGGTGGCCCCACGCACTACACCGGAACATCATCCTCGGGAGATGAAAAAAAATATATTATGCGTTCGGACACGGATGAGAGAGGAAGAATGATATCCGCGCGAACGTTTTTGTGTGGGCGATGCATAATGGCTGTCGGGAGGACATTTTGGCGAATGAAAACTTTCCTCATGTCCACCTCATCCTCTATCCCTCTGACTAGTCTCCCCTCTCCCATTCTCCATCCCGGGTCCTTCTCCTCATTCCTCTCCTCTCCTCCACCCATCCGTCCATCCCCCTCCTTCCCCGGCGGCCCGCTTCACCTCTCCGCCTACGCCCGCAGCTCAGGTCAGCCTTCATCCTCGACGTGGACAATATAATTCCCATGGATGCGGCCTCCAGCTAGCTCTCTGGGGTGGTCACCCTTGTGACCTTTAGGTGGGAAAAATGTTTCGTCACAGGATGAAAGAGTTGGTAGCAATGACACTTAATGGTGAAAACTCGTAAAGGTATTAGCCCTAATAGAATAAAAAAGTAGCAATTGTGCTGCCATTCTTCTTTAGGTCGTATCTTATGGTAGGGGTAGACTTAGGTATCACAAACGTTAAAGAGCCTTTATGACCGAGACAAAGTTGAATAATATTAAGATGTCTGCGAGGATTGATCTACAGCATAGCAAATCCCAAGCGTTAACAACATTATATATCTTTTGCGTGATGATTCCCTGATTCCTGAGAAACTTTCAGGTTATTTATATAAGTAAGCACCTGATTATTTAGGGAAAATTCCAAGCCTACTAGGCTAGTCGGGTGGGAAGTTAACTATCCAGTCCTTTCTAACGTGGGCCGGTTGGGTGAGATGGCGAGAGGGAGACGATTATGTAGGTTCAAGGGCATGGTTGGCTGGCTACCGGGTGATTGGGTTCTCACGAAAACGGCTTTCCAAACGGAAAGTAAACTAAATTTTTTAAATTTAGCAACTTTTGCATGGGTGAAATTTCAAAAGCAGTTATGTCTCTTCTTCTCGATGCTACCCTTTATTCGATAAAATCATCTGACCATATGTAACACGGTCGAGTTATATTTTTCGTCACTCTAGGTTTTTCATAACTTACTGTCTATACTCCTCGTGTCACTTCCATTATTGCTAATTTTTCATTCCACTCATATTTCCCTCTCCTCGACCATGTAGTTCTGGGCTGTATTTTGCATTAATCTATTTCTTTTTTCAATCTTTTCTCGTCTCGTATCTCCTATTTTTCTTTATATTATCATTTTTCCAGTTTTCATTCTTTCTTTAAATTTGCTTGTCGTTGCTTTTGTTTTCATGGTGAACGACACGATGGGTCCAAAGGCTGCTTTGTAAATTCTTATTCCTGGATCAGTTCATGGGTATGTGTTTTCCTCTAGTAACTCATACATAAACCCCCAATCCTTTTCAATTTTATTTTCATTACTGGCTCATTTATTTCATCATTTAAGGGTCCGTTGCGTTGCTAGTTATTAGTTTTAACCTAAATTTTAATATTTTATTATTTACTCTAGTTTTGTAGCAGCGATGAACAAGGTAGTGATAGTAGAATAAGGGGAGGCGACCGACAGCTAATTGTGCCAATCAGGGATGAATGGGAAGGGAGGAAAGGTGGAGAGAAGCCCCTCATTAGTCTACTGATATCAAAAAGCACCAAGGGGTCTGCCGTTTTACGCCCCATCCGACGGACGGCGTACTCCTTCAAAGTGCTCTCCACAAAGTACCTCAAATAGGAATCGGGATATCGCTGAAAGAGATCAGCAGAATTCGAACCCTGACTCTCTGAGGGGGAACCCAATATGATAGCTACCGCACAATCTGCATCCACCCGTTTCACAAGGGATTTTCTATTTAAGAGCTGATATAATATGTGTTTTCCTAATTACACGAAATTTACGAGTATCACATTTTCGATCGTAATATCATTCTGAAATTTTTTATGCATCCATAAATCTTAGACATACTCATTCTCTGCCACTACATTATCTGCATAACTTAGGACACCTAATTCTACCTTATATTATGCAAAATTTCAGGCTTTCAATATTTTTTTAAAATTCGGTGATTATTAAATTTTACCTAGAATTTTTACTGTGCTAATCGATATAGTTTTATGCATGTGTAATCCAATAATAAAGGAACTGAAAGCAATTGTTACAGAAAAATAACAAGAAGTACTATACGGATTTGGTGAACGATAATATTTGAGGTGAAAGCACTCAATTTATAGAAAAGTAATCATAAATTTTTAGTATGTCACGATATGGCTCAAAGTTAGGCAAATTTTCAATTTAAATGCTTAATGGAACATAATATGGGCTCCATTGAAATTCATGTCCAACAAATCCCATTGATGTGCCAAGTTTTCAGGATAAAATGTAGCGAGGAGTGCCACCATGAAAAAATACCATAATTTAATTACGGTGCACCGAAAAGTACAAGCATTTAAATGACAAAGGTCGCAGGATAGTAAACCTGTTGCGTATGGTACACTTGTTCTTCAATTAAGCGAGAAATATCCATTGATTATGCAACATAATAACTCAGTTGTCATGACGTCGCGTTGCCTACCAGACAGCAAGGAACTTGTTCAAAAGATCAGGTGATGAAATTCCTCTCCATAATTTATAGGCATAGGGCGTTTAGTCTCATAATCGTGTGGGTGTTAATCCCATACATAGACCGCTGCGACAAGAGCGTCTATGACGCGACCCGGTTTAAAAATTATACCGAGTAGATGTTAACAGATGTACACAAGCTTTTATGACGAAGGACTTAACGGCGGTCATTCGGCAAAATGGGGTGCACAAAGGGATTTTACAGCCTCTCAAATGATTTATTTAGACGCGATATGTTGCTTCGCTACCCGGCGGCCGGCTTCGTGAGATCACACACTTGAGGAGGCTGTAGGGGGAGGGAGGGGGTGAAAGGGGGGTAAAGGGAACTGAGCGGGGTGGGAACGGAAACGAGGAGAGGGGTGTGGCGAGACTGAGCAATGGGGTGGGGGGGCAGGGACGGAGGAGGAGGGCGTACGGTGGGACGCCCCACGCCCTCGGGAGGAAACGACGGGGTTGAAAGGGTTCGGTAGGGTGGGATGGTGGAGAGACAAGTGGATGGGTGGTGGATGCGGCCGGAGTTTGGGAGGGGGTGTGCGTAGTTGGGGTGGAAGGAGGTGGGATGGGTGAGGGTCGAGGCAAGACACTAGGCAAGAATGTTGCGCTGCAGGGGTGTTGTAAATAAAATATGAGTTGGCGGGAGGGCGGGGAGGGAGGTGGTTGTTGAGGGGAGTGGACGCCCGGGAGTTGGGTGATGGGGTCCGAAGGTTGTGTGTGTGTGCACGCGCGTTAAATGCTTTTGATGATTTGCGGTCGAAGAGGTGTGAGATTTTGAGCGGATTCTGAACACGGGAGGCTGGATACAAGGGAATTGGGGGTGGGAGGAGACGGTCACCCCTGGGGGGGGGCTAGAAGGCGGGAAGGGCCGACCGGAGACTAAGGCGATTCTTGGGCTACATCAACGATTACTTCTCGGAAAATCGTACCAAGCCGAGAAATGTGGCAAAAATTTGAAATTTTCCCTTTGTTTTGCGCTCGCCACGGGCAGAACTAGTCCGAATTTTTTTTTTAACCAATAGGTAGGTACATAATCAATCTCCCGTGCTGATTTCTCGTCGATCCGCAACCCACGAATGGAAGTGGGGCCTTAAGCTACGAGTTCCTGGGATGACGGCGCTTCCTTAAGGGGTGAATATTTTGTTTTGTGGGCGTATTCACAAGGAAAGAACGCGTTCAAATCTCCTCCAGGGTCTCTTAAAACAGAACTCATCGGGGGCAAACTCAACGATCCGAGCATCTGTCATAGGACGTCGCCCTCGGGATCAATCTAAGTGGCGGAACTTAAAAAAAAAGAAATTTTCGACGTACTGAACGTAAAAAATGAAATAAGGCGGCTCGCATTGAATTCCGCACGACTATATTTACTATATCACACAATTTTTTCAGCCTCGTCCTCGGGTGTATTTTCTTCTTTCTTTGTTTTTTATTCATTTTTGTTTTGTAAACCTGAAGATGACGTGGCACCTCGGAACCCTTAGCTTTTCATACACATTAACTGTGCAATTTTGATACCGGGAAGGTATGGTTTTTATTCAATTTTCAAGAATAAAAGATTGATTCCATTTTAAATAAAATCAGAGAGGTTTCCTGTATTCCCAGTTGATTAAACTACTCGGGATCAAATTTTAACTCCTTTAACACCTTACTCTAATATTGTAACACCATGCATCATATCAGTCTCTACCAACGAAAGTCTTCTTTTCGGAATTTATATGGAATTTGATATTTGTAGGGTTACTTTCAATTTATCCGCATCACTTAAAGAAGTACTGAGCACAAAAATTCCTTTATTTTCAAACGATTACTCCAATTTACAACAAATATTTTTTTATTGGAATCCACCTAAATTGTGATTTATAATGGCACCCATTTATTTCGCCTAGGTTTTTCGTCTTGCATATGTGGTTTCAAGATTTATTTCGCATTTGTGACAAATCCAATCTCAATGACATTATTTGTTAAAAACTAAGTAATGATATTAAAATTCACTTCATCTGAAAAATCTTTATGTAAAAATATCCGTTTAGTTTGACACTTCGAAGGACAGGCATATTGATCCTCGAGGCGTAGCGCCAATTCACAGTTGATTGTATTTAAATTTACGGTTCAGTTGCAATATTAATCAAAGTGAATAAGTTTGTACTAATAATTCACGCAAATGAATTACACATCTAGGCGAAACTGAATTAAAATTTGACATTAAGGAGAGAGAGTCAGTCATGTAAAGCTTCTTTCTCTGACCCCATGCAGCGCCAGAAAGCCTGAGAGAGGTCGCCTCGTCACCTTGATTACTAATTAGTTCTTGAACAAATGTTATATTTACTTCGATCGGACAGCCTTCTAAGATTACGATGATGGGAAATAAACAAACGGGGGAAGGGGAAAGGTACCACGAGATGCGGTAACGTCCAGGCGTGGTAACGAACTTTCCGAATCATTTTTGTTTTACCTGCGTCATAACCATCAAAATAACTTTTGAGATAATTCATCATCGTAATATAATCATATTTCCCATACGTTCTCTGGCATTTTAGAAGCTGTTTTACACATCTCCGTTTCACGGGGAGGCAACTGTTGCCGTAATTTTACACGTTAAATATGTTGGTTCGATTTGAAAAACCAGTGAGCAGAACTGATTTATTGCTCAAAATTAATTATGTACGTACTTTTTGATATATGAGATGCTTTCACTTGCTGCCTATTTTAAATTTTCGATTTTTTTCGGCTGAAATCGAGTCTCACAAAGAGTAAGTATAAATTTCGTAGCTTGGGGCATCTCGTGAACTTTTTCTTATTATGTTGGCATATACGGGTTTCAGTATTTGTATTTTTTTTCTCTTGAGACATTCGCGGAATGACTGATGACGGTTAAATATTTCCCATGCTCTTAAAAATCAACTGTGCTGATTCTTGGAGAGCCAATTTTCTTTAAAATAGCTTTTGTGAAATAATTGAATTGGCCAAGAATGAGATCATATTAGGTATTTTAGATAACAGTGCTCTGTATACTGTTTCCGTCGTAAAACATTTCTCTGATACGGAAAGAGACCAAGAAATCATAATTGAATCAGTGTATTTTGTCAGCATATAAACAAATAATTCAAATTATATTTTTTGTGGCATAATATGAAATTAATTAGGACATGCGGCTTTGTGTTTTCGTCTAACGAACTAGAACACTTACTCAACAATAAGATATCAACTACTAAGTTTACCTACTCTTTTGTTATGGCATATTGGCTAGTTTGTTTTCTGCGTCATCGTTAGATTAGTACTAAACGGTAGTGCGGATGAAGTTACCGCACTCATTCAGCTGAAAGTTTAGTCTATTTAATTCGAAAACTATATTTCACTCTTGCATCTGTTTTTTTGAAATAATTCACCATAAATTATTTCGTGATTGGAGAAGGAAAATAGCTTTACAGGTTCCAACTATAGGGATTATATCACTCTGCTAAATCATGAAAATTTTTATTCAGCGACAGAACACTACTATGATGGAGATGAATGCATTCCAAGGCCTTCGGGTTAGCCGGAGAGCTCACCATCCCGAAGATAAATCAGGAACAAGAGATTTAACATTCTACGGTGGGAATATTAAATCGCTCTTGAAATATGGGCACCTTGATGTATTTTTAAGAGAAAATGTCACCTCTTTTTAAAGCGTGGATATCTCATTAGGTTTTCTTTGTAATCAAGTTTAGAGAAATTTGTTAAGAGCAAAAATACGTTCGTGGGATACTCGTATCGCAATGATGAATGCGCACACTTTCTGGTCGACTTGAAATCGCTTTGACTGCAGCGTAGAGACCGCCGCGAGCAGTTCATTTGAAATAGTTTTGCAGCCACGAGAAAAATGTTCACCGGAGAGGGAGGACGGTGGCGCACAGCTCTCGGAGATTGCAAAGCCGAAGGGATTTTCCGCACCCCAGCCTCATATCTTGCTTCACCTTTACGATCTCGACCCACCTCCTCCACCCCCTGTCCGTCTCGGGGCAGTCGAAAGGCATCAAAACCATCCTTTGAGAGCTCTCTACACGTCCGGCCTCCTTCTCTTCCGTCTCCTCCGGCCTCCCGCCCATCTGTCCCTTTTGAGTAATACCTTCACACATCATCCCATCGCACCATTTCATGGATCATTTCGAGTCACCTTTTGTTGTCGACTCCTTCCTTCCCGCCTCTCACCCACTCACTTCACCTCACCTTCCCCCTGACTCCCCCCGTTTGCACCCTCCTAGTCTTCCATCTTCCACGCTCTCGTTCTGTTCTTCTCGCAAGGGGATAGCTCGCGTCTCTCTCTCTTCTCCCGTTGTCTCTTTCCCCGGCAACCCCTCCTTCCCAACCGACTCAGCCCCCGCGCCACTCTTTGACACTTCGTCTCATACCAGGCGCCTCCAACCTCGCTCACTTCTGCCTCGCTCAAAATTCGTATCTCTCTTATTTCCGTCTCGATCTGGTGCCAGCTGGTCCCGCGCGATTCATGTTGGGATGGAGAATCTATTCAACGCTCTTTGAATGTGCACCAATCGATAAACTACCGCATCTTCCTATGCACCAAATATATCCACTGCTGCTGTGAATGACTTATGCTTCAGCCATCGTGCATCATTAACCGTTGTATTTTTAATGCCAGTCGTGTGGAAGAGAATTCAGTTTCGTCATTGGCTAAGGTCAACCCTCCGGTTAAAAATTCTCGTTGAAAATTCCAATGGAGGTCATCCAGGTCAATTATATATCATTATTGTTAATTTTATACCTTCATCTACGAGGTTCATGTCTTATAAATCAAAAGTTTCCACTATCCTCTCCATTGTAGGTACACTATTTTTTGATGATATCCCTCAATGAATATTATTACTCCGTGCAAGGAAGTTTACTCGATTTTATCTGAATTATTGACCTGACTTAGGTAAAGGCGCCCTCTCAAGCAAGAGGAGGAAGTTGACATCAGGCACCTAAAGTAAAGATGCAAAGAGAATTCTTGTAAATGCTTTAATGTGGAGCGTAGTTTGATATGGTTCGGAAACTTGAACGTTGAGGCAAGAGGATAAGCATAATGGCAGATCTTTAAGATGCGGGCGTGAATAAAAATGAAAAAATAAAATTGAAAAAGAAAATCATCGATAAAGTTCTAGACATGGTAGGGGAAAAGAGAAAGTTGTTCGAAGGCAGGACAAGTGAATACAGAAGATACGGAGAGGTAATGAGATGCTGAAGACGATAAGAGAAGTTATAATGCTCGGAAAGTCAGGTAATTGAAGGAAAAGAATATGTATATTGGATGGAATTCAAGGAGGTAGGATGTATAAGGAGCTAAAGAATGAGTTATTGAAATATTCACGGTGGGAACTGAGGATAATTAGTGCCATGTAAGTAAGAGCTTATGACTACAGTAGTGTGCAGATCCAGGGCCATCACAAACCTACACTAACCCGGACAATTACTACTAAATAAAAAAAGACGCAAAAAATTCACTGTATAAGTACACATACCATAAATAAATTTAACTAAAAGTATTCCCGAACTCATAATGCTGACGGCTGCAGTACTTTTTGAAAATAATTTTGGTCTTGATTGATATATTTAATGAAAATTTATTAAGCTAAAAAAACTCTACCAGTAGCAAGAACAGATTGAATATAAGTGCCTAATAATTAAGTTATTAACGTAATTAATACCTTTAATATTTTCAAGAGTCACTTTGTAGTTTATCACGTTATAAATAAAAAAAATCTAGTGTAATAAAGTACTTCATAATTACATTTTAATGGACTGTACTGTTTATTTAATTTAGATACGAGTTAAGAAATCACTTCTATCTTTTGAATAGTTCCAGGAAAATTTTGATATGCAAATAATAATAGGCATTTGTAACATTTTTGCATGAAAAAGACCTCTGAAAATTATAAAAACATTAAAATTATTTTAATTTCATGTTAGTTCTCATCGAAAATGTCATTGATGTCTGCAATAAAACTGGATAAAGTAGACTTTCTCGCCTCATGAAATGATTTGTAGAAAAAGTTTTAGTATGCTTCCTAAAATATATATCTGCTAATTATTTCGACGCCGATATTTTTTTCACCCTCTTAGTACTAGTGAAAGCAGTTCCTAACACTTCCAAGATCATTACAATTCCTCTGGTGTTATCTCTGGGTTCTCTCTTCATGACAATGTTTTTCATTCCTTCGCGAATATTTTACTTCATCCGCTTCACTGTCATCTTTCATTTCCAGTCTATCCATCCATCTCTCCCTCTATCCCGTCGCACGCCATTTACAGATCATTTCCCTCTCCTTCTCCTTACCCACACCTTCCCTCATTCCGCGCTTTCCCCACTTCGACCGCGCCGAAGCCGAGCCGAGCGCTGTCTTTAGTTCCACCCGCCACCGCGACCAATGAATTCGTCCCTCGTCTTGCAGCATCATACAATGGATCTTCCCGTCCCTTTCTTCTCTCCACTTCGCCACCTCTTAACATCGCCACCACACGCGGACTAAAATACCCGCGCTCCGCCGCCGCCGTACCGCAGATGACCTGAAAAATAACACGACGCGGATATTTCCCATGCGATTTATACTTACTCATCATCAAAGCGACCAAACCCTCTCACCTTCATACCCATCCCACGGGACCTCTCTCAACGCCTTTGGTGCGACCTCTTCCCTTTCTTTCGCTACTTCCTTCTCTCCCTTTTTCTCACCGTCCCTTCAAACGACGCCGCCTGTGAGGTGAGGCGTGGAGAGCGGCGCGGGAATGTACGCCGAGGCCATTTTTGACGCCATCCCGTGCTTCGTCGGTCGCATCGCGCGTTGAAATCTCCCGCGCCGCGCTCCCTTTCCGTGGTGGGCATTCGCAACAAGGCTCGCTGGTTCCCTCCACCGCGCCTTGTTTCCTCCGCGTCAATGTTGGCTTACGGAACAGTGGTGCTATCGAGGGGGCGCGTGAAGGTCCTGTACTTTCCCTCCCCTCTCTCTCCCTTCAGGTCAATCCCCTACCTCTTGATGCCCAGGAATCGCGGTTGCCTCCCACGTCGCGCTCGCGAAGATGAAAATGAAAATCTTCGCATCTTCCGCGTGACCTGACGATGGAGGGAATTGAGGTTGTCCGTTCCAACCTGGGGATCTCTTGATGTTACTCGAAGCCTCTCATTTCCTTTCTTTCATCTGTACTTACATCTCATCCCCGCACTACGTTCCGCTTCAACGTGATGGAAGGTTGTAAAAGATGGATTGTGTGACATCGGGCGTTCATATTGGCTTGAAGTGGAATTGAATTTGTTTTAATATTTTTGTTCACAAAATGAGGCCAAAGACAAAAGCACTTATTTGTGCACGTTAACGTAAAAAGTTTCCTCGATGCATTCACAATGGTGATTCTAATGTAGTTGGATCAACTTCTAATACATATTCCTAGCCTAGGTAACATACGATTACTCTGACGCTAAAGTGAGGTTTAATAATTTTTTCGGACTCTTATCTTACTTCACGCATTTAGTACTTTTCGTTTGAAGTTCATTTATTTAACCTTGTAACGCTAATGTGCAAGGTTTTTTTTTGAATGCCAATAGGCTGTTCGAATTTTATACTACGTCACGTAACAACCAAAATTAGTGTAATAAAAAATCAGGATAAAATAATACTCCAAATTAGTGATTGCATCACTAAAATCTCAACGGTTTGTGAAATTCGCAAATTAGGATTGTATGGGGTGTTGGTACTTCATCTCCTTCTACTTCGTATATTTTTTCCAAAAGTCACACAGCTTGGGTGAAACTAGGGGTGCCCAAAGTGTCTCTAGGATTTGGACCCTGACTCACGTCCGAACTATGACGGCTTTAAACTTGACCAACAGCAGAAAGAGGAACGATTCATAAACAAACTTATTTTGATTTACTCGTTAATGCGCTGCAATGAAAAAATAACTACATTCTTCCACGCAATTCACGGAACTTTCCCTTCACGGATGCTGTTGATGTAGATGGCTTGACCATTACCACTGCTATAAATGGAGTTAGAGGTACAAGATCATTACCCAAGCGGAAGGCAATGCCTAAGAAAAATGTTATCGCATATGTATTTTTGCGTTATTTCAGGCCGTTGCACCATAGCCATCCGTTTAAAAGACATCACTTGACAACATGGTCTCATTATGCGGGGTTGACTGAAAACCATCGGGGTTGGGGTTTATAGTCAAACTGATCACTAGGAAAACGAAATAAAAAATGAGCCTTGATTACTAAATCGGTTAAAAATTATATTTCAATGGTATTTTACTAAAAGTATCAAATGTATATTGATACAAAAGGCTTGCCTTTTGAACAACTGTGCACACATTAAAGACTAAGGCCAACAAATGTTATTGCAGAAATGAAGATCAAAAGTATTCGTAAGGGTGACATTTAAAGAACACAGGTGACAATTATACTCTTATACATGAATGTGAGAGTATGAAAGTGATATGAACACTAAGAAACAATAATAAAAATATCCCCATGAAGGCGTATGTAACCATATCGTGACTAAAAAGTGACCTTTGAAAAATCTCTCAAATCACTGACTTTAAGTTTCTACATTTCATTGGCTTCCTAATTTGTAATGTTAAGCGTACTGAATGACTCCAAATTTAAGTCGGTTCATGAATGACTAAGCAATGCAAATGGTAACTGTCGCTGGGTGACAGAGAAAAACTGCCCACAAGTGTGGCTTTCGAGAGAGTGATGTCATGGTGTCAACTGCCAATTCTCTAATTTTCTCTGAATGAATGGTACTTTTCGTATCATCTTAATGTTTTTATAGCACTACGATGGGTGTTGTGATTCTTCTTATGATTCTACGACATAATAATAATAATTATTTGCTTGAGACAAAACATATGAAGAAGGCCAGGGAACTTTGGTTCAGTAAAAAGGCGTAAAAGGCATTGAATTATAAAGGTATAATGTCGCGAAGTATACGAAATTGGAGTACTTCTCCCACGTCTCCTCATTTTATATTACTTCTACAAAGTTATCTTTGAACAGGTCGCACGTGTTTTTACTTTTCGTGAATAATTGCCAATTTATTTGAACTTAGGGACACCAGGGTATTCAATCTCACTGCATGCAAGTATGGGCCGAGTTTCTGTACATACAATGAGAATACCTGCCAACCTACATCATTAATCTGTGAATCGAAATTCCGCTTGTCACATATATACCGTCGAAATAAAGAGATAGAAAAACAAACAATTCTAAAAAACACGACGGGTGGGTCTCGATAATATTTTCCAACGAGTCTCGTTCTGCCTACTTCTATTCGGTAGTCAGGGCTAGCGTAGTTCTTTGAATGTCTGGGGATAATTCGCTCATTTCGCTGGCCTACGCTAATCGCTGCCGGGGCCACGAGCGGCCGATTCTTCTTCACCTCGTGCAGAGTCACGCCTTAGTTCATAGCATCTGGAACCCACCGCGGGCAGGCTTTCGTCTGAACCCCATTCGTGAGCGTGAAATGCCAGAAATTGCCTTGGAAAGGCGCAAATAAGTAGGTTTCCTGAAAGAAAACTAGCATAGCCTTCCAGAAAACTACATCGCAAACACTGTCTAGACTAGCCCGGGGACTTCGATGACCGATAGAAGGACAAGGAGGAACGCCCACCAACAACAGCAGCTGATCTATCGCTTTCTATTCCCCACTGCGCTGCGACGCCTCCGCATCCCGAAGTGGAGATTCCTCCTATCCCAATCCTTCCCTTCAAAATCCGACTCCCCCACACAGTATTCTATTTATCCCCTAAATTATAAGTTTTGTGTAAAGTTTTACGGGACGACGGCACTCTGAACACACTGACCCTTTTCATACCCGCAAGGGACGTCCAAAACTTATTCACGGAACTCGCAGCATTTATAATCCTTAAAACCACCCCCCCCCCCACAGATTTCCAACCTCCACACCTTCCCCAAGCCACATCGAGCCCCGTCCCTCAAACCCCCCCCCCCCTCTTCCCCGGCCTCCCCGACTCGTTAGGCGGCGAATACAAAACCGCTGCCGCCACGCCGTCACTTCGGGTGTTCTTCCCAGAAAGGGGGAGGGGGCGCGTGAATTGGCCCCCGCCGCTAGTGTGAGGGCGTGAGGACCCCTCGGGAGAGACAGAGGACGGGGGATGAGAAGGGGAGTGGAGGGCCTGGGCCAGTGTACGTGTGGGGGAGGGTTGAAGGACAGGGAGAGGAAAAAGATACACACCTCACAAACTATAGTAGTGTCCGCAGTGTCGGGTGGCTCCTCTTGCGCACAGTTAATTCTGCCCGCGGTATAAATTCACTCCATGTTTAAGTTACACCGATAACCTGCATATAGCTTTAGTTATGGGAGACTGTGAACTCCTGTGACTTTGATAAACGAGCAGTAAATGAATATCATAAGGGAGCTCGAATTAAATGAATAAAAAATAAATAAATCTTTGCTGGACAGCCTATTATACCTGTGCTATTTAAATGTGGTCTTGTGAAAAACATGGCATTTCCTATTGCGTGTACCATGGTCTTGATATTCACGTAACACCGGGGTTTAGCACATGGATGTATTGCCAGATGGGGTTGCGGACGCATAATCAGCAACGTGCGAATAGGCGTTAATGGTTTTCAACATAACTTACCGTCGCCATACGCAAGTAACGAGAAAGGTAGAAGTAAAAAAAAATAATACATGAACACAAATATAGATACTGCAATGGAGAGTCTGAAGGGGGAGTGCCGTCTTGAGAAGAGGGCGGGGACGATGTGAGCGCTGACGGACAAAACGAAGACAAATTTTGTGTTTGCGCGGGAAGGCGGAATTACTTTACGGCTGAGTAAATATACGAGCGTTCACATAAAGACGCAAAATTTTTGTGGCTGACATCACTCGAAACGAGGAAGCTTTATAAATCGTCATTCCGGATACTTGCAGTGGGAGGGAGATAGGATGGAGTCCGTGGTTTTCGATCTTTCGAGCCGCTCCTTCTTGCGCTCGGAAACTATGCGGAATAAGAGTTTGGCCAATAGGACAGTAATGTTCAGTGACCCTCGATACAAATGATCCAGGTACTTGAAGATTTTATTGTGTTATCTCGCCTCTTCCCTTCGGTATCTTTTGAAGAAATCCTCAATCGGCATTCCGCACATCGGCCGCTTGAAGAAGTCGTAAAAATGTTTCTCTTTGAGCAACCTTTGTAGAGAATAAACGACAACCAATACCCATGTTTCTTCTTTTTGCTTGTACTACGTTCAAATCTTTCTGCACGATCGATTAACGTCATCGTGGTGATTCCTGCGTTCAATTTGAAACCTCCTCACCTTTCGCTTATTTCCATGATATGGAGCTGTTAAATTTGTAGAAACTTAGTAGTTATTCATCATCTTTTGGGTATTTAAAATTGTTCAGAACTTCGAGCTTAAGTTGTACAACAAGTTACAAGTGCATTGATTGTAAATTCATCAAGCATTTGTCAGATCAAAACATAAATAATGCAAAGGAAGCTTGTTAAAAAGTTTCGTTCCATCATAAAATTTATGCGGACATGGTCTTTTCTGGTCTTTTCACTTTATGTATTGAGGGTGGAAGTATTGATGGTTTTCGATACTTTGTTGAACGAAGGAAAAGAAATTACTTTGGAATAGCCAGTCACGCAAGTTAAGAATAAGCTCAAAATATGTCCTTAAAATAGAACAACATAAACTTATATAAGAGCAGGATTTCCTTATATGCGGAAGAGGTGACCAAGGGAAGGAAGTTTAACTTAATGGCTCATACGTAAGGTTAAAAAGGATCACTAGATAATATGCTGGGATTGAGTAAAAAGAGACCTTTTGTAGGCCGCTTGGGAACTGTAAGAGATAAAAAGCGTTATATTTCACAATCCGTTCAGCATCTAGCTATAAATTGATAAAATTTCAAAATTTTGCATTATTGATGGGATATACGATACTCGTATAATACATAATGTTTGTTTGGAATTTAGCATGCAGATGTCTGTTTTTTAATTTCCCTGCAAATAAAACATCTACCATAAGGTAAAAGTACCAAGATAAATAGTTACAATCAGCTTCCTCAATTTTTCGTTACCCAGGGAACGAAGAGAACTAATTTTCCCAGAGATAGAAAAAAGGATTGAAATTAGTTATGGGGAACATTGGAGTTGCTGGGAATCGGCAGTAACTCATGAGGATGGATTTAACACGCGCTTCCTATCCTTCCACATTTTTATCAATTTCTAACCAATAAACACTCACTGTTTCTAAAGGGAAGCTGGGGTTGGGGGCGGAGAGAAAGAAGAAGAGAAATGGGGAGGACGGGTAAGGGAGTGGGAAGGGCGAACGCGAGAGGTAAAGGCGTCGAGGGAGGTTAAGGAAAGAGGATGAGGGGGAGGAGTGGCGGTAACACACCCTGAGAAAGAGAAAAAGATCCGGTCCACGTCGCCATGATCCCAGACGGCTCCTTTCAAAAATCCCACTCCCTCCCCCTACTCAACCACCCACTTACACCCCGCCATGATTCCTTTCTCAAGGAACCTCCCAACCCCGACTGCGTGGCCTCCCACCGATATTCCCTCGTCCTCCCCCCAAAAACGACCCCGCCGATCCACGACCAGAACCGCCCAGATCCCTCCCTCGTCACTCCCTTCAGATAAGACCGCACCGCCGCCCACCCCCCACGGCCACCCGTTGAAACACTCCCTCCTAAACCTCCTCCCCTTCCACTCAACCCCCTCCTCCCCCCACTGCGGCCTCACTACCCATCCTCCCTTTTCATCCCCCAAAAAATAACCCCCTCCCTCCCCTATTCTCCTTCCGCCTCCGCTCTCTCAGGGCCATGCCATCTCACCCCCAAGTAGAAATAAAGAAAGAAAAACTCTTCGTAACCATTTCAAGCCTTTGGGAGGATTAAAAATGAAGAGATCGAAGGCGAACAAAAATAGGATTGCAAGCGGATGAAAGAGGGGGATGGTGGAAGAGGAAGGGATAAAAAAGAAAAACGATTCGCCGATGGGGCGGCGAGGGGTGAGGGGGAGGGAGAGTGCGCAGTATTTCTGCCGAGAGAGGGAAGGGGAGTGGTTAGAAGAGGACGGTGGAAGACAGAGGGAGGAGGGGGGAATTGCTGAAAAAGGCAAGAGGACGCGATGGAGAGAAGAGTGGAAGAAATAACAGAGGTGGAATGAAGCGGGCCGCAGGAAAGGGTGACGGTAAAAGATCCGGGCATTATTAAAGGGTGCAGGAAGGGATGGGGAAGTGGGAGGAGTGGGAGGAGGGAGAGGTGCGGGGGGTCGACTGCGGCCGTAACCCACGCCACTCCGCTGCAGCGCAAATGAGGAGTTATGTCTTGAGTTTTCGGGGCTTTGCCGTCTGCGTATTTTCCTTCGCTCCCTCCCGCTCGTCCACGTACTCCTCCCCCGGCAGAGCCACCCACCCTCCCGCGGCGGCACCCCTTCGCCATTCCCACCCCCCCCGAACTCCGTCCTTCCTTCCCTTTCGACGACCCCCCCACACCAGCCACCGCCCCAGCCAGCTCTTGTCTCCCTCCGTCTTTTGCATCCGCACCCGCCGCGCACGGAGTCCGTGGTGAAATATGACCGTTATATGCGACGACATGACCCACATTGCAACCCGCTCCACAGCTCTACCTCAGGGCACGCGGGGAAACAGTTGTCAGAATTGTTGGCCTGCCGAATGGTGGAATAAATTTAGGGTTCCGCCTATTCCTCTTATCATTCGATGTCGTGGGTTAATAAAGAACGCCGCTGCATATGTGCGGGAATCCATGATGGGGGGTAAAATATTACTCCTAGAAGACATGCAAGCGATCTGATTCACACTCTCTTCTTTGTCGCCTTGTGTTGCATATAATTTACGATATTATGTCCTGATTTTTAGTCTTTCTTGGGGTATTAGGCAACATATCATTCTACGGCACACGCAATGACCTGCATATTGTAGATTCCCAAAATAATGGCAAAATGATGTCTCATTTTACTAATCAACTTTTCAATTTATTTGTCACACATGTATTTTTCCAAAAACCCAATGAAGGAAATGTTCATTTAAAAAAGCTGAAATATTATGCCTCGTATTCGTCATTACATTATTCAGCAAACACTATTATGTTTTAGACAACCGAATATTAAACTTCGAGATGAATTTACTGTCAGCAATACTTCTAATCCAAAAGTTAACAGAATAATATGCGATTAATTCCAAATGTATAAATTTACTTCATTCCGACAACTGCAACGATAAAAAAAACGCATACTTTTGTTATTTCATGAAGATTACTTCAGTGATGGACATTAAATGAGCACCTTGACCCATGTAGGCACATCTAGGAGCTCACATGAATGCTTATTGGTCCGCAGGATCTTCTGAAATCAACTCGATGACAAAGAGGAAATCGTTATTACCTAAGAATTGCCCAAAAGGAATGGGGCTCAGTATTAAGGCGACAAACACTGTTCACCGTAACTCAAAAATACGTGGAATAAATGTAAGTTCCCCTCACTGCGTCCGAAATATTTCACTTGGCGACAGAAAGGACATGTGAAAGATTTGAGGCTAGAATTACCGGGATGTCATCGAGTAAAAAATATACCGCGAAGGTATTTATAAATCTTAGGCGTGCATGGGCGTTCGCAATTTTTACATTTCACTCACGGAAACACTGGCGCATACTGTACTGAGTTTCCGTGTTGAAAAATTGACGATATACAACCCCCTTCCGCCGCCTCGCTGACACCTCCTAACTCCGTTTCCCTCCCCCTCTCGCCCCCCCTCCCCCAAACTCCTCCTCTCGCCTCATTCTTCATTTCTCTCGTTTCCTCCCCACCATCCTCCACCTCCTCTCTCTCCCTCGCCCACAATATACTCCCGAACCTCGATCTGCCTCCCACCGTAGGTCTTACCTCACTTTTTGCCTTCCTCCATTCCCTTCCCACACCTCCTCCTTCACCGGTCTTTTTCTTCCACTACCTCCCTCCCTCTCTCTCCATCGTTTTTCTTCCATCCCCCTCCCATCCACTTTTCCCTTCCTCCCTTTCCCAGTATCTCATTCTCTCTTATTTCCCCTCCTCTTTCCCTGCCCCATCCTCTCTTCCTCCCCCCTCCCCACAAGTTCTCAGTGGCCTTCCTTTAACCCCTACAAACCGTGCCCTCTCTTCTCCCCGGCCCCGCTTGCCTAAGGGGCCTTTTCTGGGAACCAGTTTTCCCTCCAGATTGATTCAAGAGGGGTGAACATACAAATTCTAGAGACGGAAGATGAGGTGAACAGGGCGGTCGGGGGAGTAGCGTGAACAGGGGGGAGATGGACACGGTGAGCGGTGGAGATCTGGGGGAGGGAGACCACGGGGTGAGTAGCGCGCGCCAGTATCATAGAGACAGTGCAAACGATCCTTCTTCTCCGCTCCGCGACCCTCCTGCCACCATAGCGCCATCTTCCTCGAGCAAGATAGGGTAGCGGTACCTCAAAATTTCCTTGAAAATTGTTATAGTTTAAAAAAAATCAATGAACTCTTTTTTAATGCATTTACAGTTAATTCTATATGCTTGCGTGAGTGAGTGCATGCTTGCGGTGTTAATGCATGTATGTGTGTAGTCTTCTTGGTTTGCTCTTGGCAAAAAACATGAACACAAATCACTCTTTACAGGAAGACATGAGCAAAAATCGCTCTTTACCCTAAACCTGTATAACTAGGTATTTTTGAGATAAATACACGAAATCCAGATCTCAATGGAACTTCGATACTACGCAAGTGCCATTGAGAAATCACATCAACACATCGGCATGCCTCTTGTTCTTTCAAATCATTCAACAATAGGGGATATCTGTTAGTCTTTTACAACAATCACAGCATCTCAAGTTTGTATGGATCTTTTGATATTTCCAGATTCTTAATCAAACTCTCTGAAGTTAACCTGCCAAAAATTATTATTTTAAAATAAGGTTTGACTCGGTTTTGTATCTGTATGTTCATAACTCTGCTCAGCACTGTATGGACTACGCTGGCGTGTATGAAAATATTGCGATATTTTACTAAATTAGTTCTCTTTCATTACAAGCAGACTCTCTTCGCATCTATCTCTCCTTCGTGAAGACTAGGAACGCGTTAAAATACTATGATAACCCAGAGAGTGAATTTTAACAGCAGCAGTTTACATTCGAAAACGCTTTCTCTCGAGCCACGTACTTAATCCATTCTGGTACACGGTAGATAAGCATTTTTCCAATTTGACGAAAAATGCTTTACATAGGTATTTCAAAAGGGAATAAATGTTTAAGAGTCTCCCATGTGCATCGAGTAATTGTTAGTAGCGATATCTAATACTTTTTCGATACAATGATTAATTTACATGCTCAGATCGTGGAAGTATTTATACTGTATTGCACGCTATTGGTATAACGGGTTCATAGCCGGGTTCTGAGGAGAGAGATACGTATTTCTTCATCTGACGATCAGTTTATTTTATTAAAATGCTTTCTTATACGTGCTGCTTTCCTCTCCCACACCCCCCCTCGCTCTTCCCTCGCCCTTACCCCCTCCTCTCGCCCACTCGGACCCTTCCCGCCCCCACCTCTCCTCAGCACCGCGTCCCCTTTCACACAAATTCTCCTTCAATCCGTCAACACTTCAAAAAATCTCCCGTCTCCCCTGAAGAATGGCGAAAGGAACAAGTTTCATTTTATTACCCACAGGAAAGTGACAGACCATATTTCAGCGGATGGAAAGATCGTCATTTTTCATCAATGCCTTTCATTGTGAACCCAGAGCGTTGGACAGTTGTTTTGTGCATTTATTTCTTTCGAGTTTTGATTTTTATCTACGGCACCGAACCGAAAAGGCGACAACAATGAGTGAAGTTATTCTAAGTTTATTTAGGGGATCCGAGAAAGTCGAGGAGCTGGATGATTTTCATATTTCCACTCCTTTTAAAAAAATAGTTGGAAATTTTGGGGTTGAGTTGTTTCTGGGAACTCGCGCAGGAGCACATCCCATTACTATCCAGGAGGAAAACTACTTACGAGCGATGAATACTTAACGAGCGCCGTGTATATCAGCTACCGTTTAGAGGCATTTTTGTTTTTTTCAAATTACAACGTTACTTTCATCTACGGAGAACTTACGAAGTTGCTACTCTTTTAGCCCGAATTCTTTATTTTGTCATCATAATTTCCATATTGTAACTTTATAAACAGGAGACAGAAATTTGTCTTCCTCTCAGTTTTTCTTACGCTAAATTTTTAACGAAATTTCGAATTTGCATTTTATGTCTACAGTTGTAGTTGTTAAATTTCAGATGTTTTCCTCATTCTTTTGTCGATCTATTATTTCTTAAATATTCATTGAATGCCTTATATTTTGCGCATTCAATCCAACAGATATTTTGTAATCGATAACCATACTCCATTCCATACCATATTCCATTTCTTATACTTATTTCTCATTTAATAAATTAAATTAATAATTTATTCAATGGCAACATGGTTTGACAAACAGACATGCTACCTAAATAATTGGTTATTTCATACAGAATATATTCAACCAGGACACGGATTTTGAAGGAAAACGTAATCATTAGGTTTTATTATGAGCAGGTATCATACATTGTAATTTTATACGATATACTATCATAGAGGTATTGACTTCAAAGAAGACATTTATTATTTAATGAATAGAATATATGTAATTTGCAACGCTTAGCCAAAGTTTTATTTTCCAAATATTCATGCGTTAATAGATACGATGTCCCAATCTCGGAATTTTAAAGTATTTAAATAAATTTCCATTTGCAGAGGCTTGCTTCTGTAAGTTGTAAATTAATATACTTACTAGTCCCGGTAGTACCACTCTTACATAATCTTCTGGTAACAAATCTGCATTACATTGCTTATCATTATGCTGCTTCAAAAAATAATTACAGAATTTTCACGACTCTGGTCTGTTTTCTTATGGATACATCGGGATTAATATTCAATGCTTTCGATTAATGCTGATTTCTCAGGTACTTACGAAGCATAAACACTCATTGCGGATAACAGCTTATGTTATGATGACTTGCTCCTCAGGATGAACTTTAGTTTTTTTTCTTTGCTGAAGCGTCCAGATCTCGTGATCAAGGATGACTAACGCATTCGGATCACCCGAAGACCCGGTAGCCTCCAGACGGGAAGTGGCATTCCCTCCACGCCCTTCTTAGTAACTTCCAGTTGAAGCAGGTAATTATATTTTACCGTGAAAACAAGATTAAGGGACCACGTGCGTTTAAATGCTCTCCGAAGGTGAAAACGAACACATGCATGTGCTTGTATATTGCAGGAAGTGACGACCTTTTATAGCACACACCCCAACCGACTTATTTACGCTTTAATTTCCCTTTTTAAACATCATTTTGCACCGCCCCCCCCCCCCACACTACCTCACTTCCCATTTTCTGCCTCCTCCACATTTTTTCTCTTTCTCTCCTCCCCCCCCCCCCCCGCCCTTCTCTTCCTCTGCCCACGCCAGTCTCTCTTACCCGTCTAGCCCTCAAACACTCATCCCTTCAATCACCCTCATCCATTTAATCCACGAGCTCTTCCCACTCATCCACCCTCCTCTATCCTTCCCTCTTCATATGATTCCGCCTCCTCCTATCACTACTCCTCCGCCGCGTCCCTCCCACCCTATCCTTGAGCAGTTTCCAATAAGTTCGCCCGTAATTGACTTCCTTGCCGCTTCTCTTAACTTAAGGACGCACCCCTTCGCGTCCCACACTTCCCCCTCCTGCCCCTCTCACCCTCCCGGGAACAGATCCCGCCGAAAAAAAGTGTGTGCGTATACCATGGTCCTCCCTCGCCCTTACGTCCCGCCACCCTATTTCGCCTCACCCTCACCCTACGTCGCGTCGTTTCCGCTAGGGTGGCAATGCTGCTGGGATTGTGAAGGGGTTCTCTTCTTCCTCGGGAGAGTGAGGGGGCGGGGGATGCGAGCGTGTTCGGAGAGAGGCCGGAGGTTTGCGGTGCCGTGCCGAGTGGAACAGCTTTGGCCAATAGTAATTGTGCTTTGGTTTCCTCTTCCTTCAGGTCCCCCTCTACCGGGCTTTCCTTCTTTCCCAGCACCCCTTCTCTCTCTCTCTCAGCGAGCCTCTCAGCCTTCCCTTCCGCACGCCCCCACCCAGGGGCGATCCTCACCCCATTCCGAATCTCGTACCCACCACTCACTTCCCCCGTCGTCTTCCTTCTCTTTCCCTGAACCCTTGCCTTCCCTCCCCTTGCAGTTGACAACGCTGGGAGTGAGAGACAGAGAGAGATAGAGAGAGAGGTCTTCTTTATTTCCTCCGGTGTTTGTTTGCGCGCGCGTGTGTTTTCGGGGTATGACAAAGAGGACGAAGGAGATGATCCGAAGGAGTCTTGGGATAAGAAAATTTTTCATTAAAATCTGGGAAGCGCCGGTGGTGGGACCCTCTTCTCCGTGGCGAGAGGTGAATGGTGGAGGCGAGAAGATTTTAGTTTCCGCGTGCGGTGGGGTGTAAAAATTATTAATCCCGTCTCGTTCGGAAAGTGATTATTAAAGAGATCACATTTCAAAGTTTGAATTTCAAATTTGAATTTCTCAGCGTACAATCTAGGGGGAAACATTGCATCAATAAAATTCTCTCAACACCTCAATTAAGTGTTTTAGTATAAGAGTGGCACGGTCTGCCTGGCTTCTTCCCTCTCCTAATGACCTTTAATTCCCGTCAGATTCTTTCCCACGTCGGAGGCCTATTGTTCCTATTCGAAAATGATGTATAACGAATAAACTTTGACTCATTTATTATAATGCAAGGGATCAAATGTCCCTCCGACAAATTCCTTTTGGGATAATCAATTCCGTTGATTAACTGTTCCTGATTCCCATCACCTTAGAAACAACTTCAGTAGAGTAAACAACTCCCGAGTAGCCTTGGAGTCGGAGCTGGCCTCTCCAAGTCCTTCTCGTGCAATTAAATAGCTGGGCAATTAATGGTTTAAATTGGTCTAATCTAATTATGAAGCATACAATGAATCCAGAAAATATATTGGGAACATTAAAAGCTTTTTTCAGAATGGAAACCGTCTATCAAGTACAAAATAATTTGATGACGTGTAAATGCACTCTTTAAGGTTTGCATTGAGGCTAATAAATCATTGCCAGTAATCCAATGAGAACAATTATTCCAAAATAGTCACAGACGTACTCCTAAGAGTAAAAATTTAATTTCCTTTCAGAATGTAGTGGTTCACTAATTTTTATTGCCATTCATAATGGAGTTTAAAAAGACATAATGCCACACTATTCTGTTCTTCAAATCATGGACTAATTTCCGAGTTATAGTCAGGCATTGAGACGCTCACCCCTTTTAAGGAAAGGAGCAAACGGATGCTTACTGCGTATTCGATTTCTTCCATTTCGCCACCACGGATATAAATCTATCATACCGTGTCATATGAAGTCTCGCCTATAACAGAGGCGTCACGACACAAAATTACGAAGTAAATAGTCCTTTCACGTTATGCCTGTGAAGTGCTAATCAAGTATGTGAAAATAAATGAAAAATAATTAAATAAAGGTGTCTTTGTTAATCTGCTATAGTTGTAGTTTATTTATTGCATATTCCTCCATTAAAAATTTTTAGGCAATCCATTGAAATAAACTTATCTAATTTGATGATTTTAAGATTAAGAGAGCATTATTTTCCTCACCAATTTTCTAAACAGATTAATATTCCATAATCATTTACTTAACTTTTCAAAGAGTTCTGCCAAGTATATGCAAAACGTTGAATTTTATATTCTTCATCTCTCCTCAGATATATTGTCTCCAATAATGATATGATATGTCGTAATAGGAAAACTTTTTCTACGTAGTTTCCAGCAATGTTTGTAAATTTGACTGTGGTCAAATAGACTAAATTTTACCTTTATTTGCGAGAAAAAACAAACAGACGATCGAATGGTATGGAATATGAATTTTTACGTGAACACCCTGTCATTCAGCATTATAAACCAAGCTGTTTCTCGCTAAATTTCGAAGGTCATGAGCAATAAAACTGAAATATCTCTTCGACTAGAATGAACTCATCATTTCACGATGAAGTTTTCTTTTAATATAGAAATATTTTGAGACATAAATTGCTCATTTTATATGTAATTAATACTGTCCTAATAGAAATGAAGAATTCAATAGAATAAATGTTTATTCACTTAGCTGAGGAATGGGAACAATCGAAATACGTTTATTGTCTTCTATTTGATTTATACAACATGACTTAGTGGGAGTGTCATCCTACAACCAAACAGAGTGCTTCATAGGTAAGTTGACTGAGGGCGAAGCCAATAGGAATAGGGATAAGGAGGAGTTTTGGAACTGGAGAGTACGAGTGTAGTCAATAAGAATTCCAGCATGAATTCTGTTAAATCGAGAGATCAACAATTTCATCTCCCATCCAATGGACAGTGAGTCTAACTTTTCATGTCTTTCATGTAACAACCAAAAACGGGGATGAGATTTGCACTAAACATTCGATTAACATAGAATCCTTAAACCAAGTTCAATGTTCCGCTGCCACTATATCATTAATCGAAAGGACAAAATCTCCGAAGTGTGTCCTCACCATAAACCACGCCACGTTTACCACAATTCCTAGCGTCGTAGTAGATGCGTTCCGACTTGAGGGGATATGCGAACACGCTGTGATCGCCTTTCGTAGGCGGAGGGTTTCATTTCTTTCCCCTCCCCGACTTCTTCTTACTACTGCCCACCAGCGTCTAATTACGCGAATGACGCGCAATATGGCGCACCGTCGTAGGTTTTGGACGCTGTGGGAGACCCAAGGCGGGCGATGAAATTGCGACCCCCGAATGTCAGAAGACGGTTCCGTCCCCAATGAGAGTGCACGCCACAGATGCACTTACCTCGGAGTCGAAATTAATCTGCAAAACGTCCATGAATATGCATCGTTGACGATTCAGTCATATTTCTTTGTCTTACTTGAGACAAAGTGGATGCTTCCCAGATGACGGGGAGGTCCTCGGGGAGATCAAGATGACATGCAAGATCTTGTGAAACTGTATGCTGCTCGTTGGGGAAATGATGGATCAAAAAGATTTGATGTTTAGTACACTCTGTTCGGGACAATGTGTCCATTATTCGCTTGAGATGAGCATGGGATCCAAGTTTAAATATTTATCATTAAGATTGGACAACTGACGAATTGGTTGATCACTATCTCGTTGTCACTATCTCTCAACATCCTTTAAGCGAGAATATATTCGAAACCAAATGGAGAGAGTGACTTGGTGAGAAAATTAGTATGTTGCTTTCATTCTAAAAAAATAATTAAGGAACTCTAAAGGGCTAGAATATCTAGCCAAAATTTACTTTAGAAGACGGTTTTGGGAAAGACTGCAAATATACCAACACCACGTTGAGGTTATTTTACGTACACGAGAGAGCGGTACGATTAGTCAGTTTTCCACTTTCCAATGAATATTCCTCCAGTGTGAGGAATGGAAATGCGAGAAATTTTTTCGCGAAGTCATCGCATGAAAAAAATATGTTTCCAACATATCAAAATGATTTATTAACGGTAGCGAAAAACCTATCTCTTCATTATTTTGCTGGATGCTGTTAAATGAACGAGAAATAATCCCACACAGAGCATTTAAAGTGGACGCGTGTGTGATAAAAACAAAAAAGATAATCCGAATTTCATTGAATTAGGTACAAAAAACATTCACGCATAACATGCATAGGCGGAATGTTTCGTTTTTATTCATATTTTCATTGAAAACAACACGTTGAACATTATATGAAATGTTTCCGATTAAGGATTTATATAATACTAGATATTTGGATAGATAAACCATATAAAGGTAGCTGTTATACTGATGGAATAATTTGTGATTTTATATTAAATTGCCATTTTATTTAATATTTTGATTCCTAGAACCAAACTTCAATATTTTTGCAACTACGTCGTCACTCTCAATGTTAGTAGTTGATTGGGGAAATTCAAGAACAAAAAATTTTTACAGTGACAGATGAAATGAAACCTATTGCAAAAAAGGAGGAGAAGAGGCAATAGAATCTCGCACAGCAAATGATTTTGAGATATGTATCTTCTAAGGAAAACATGAAATGGGTTTTTAATCACCCCCTTTAAAACTACAGTCTCGATGAAATATTACTTCACTCGGAACATTCGAAGGAGAGAGCTCAAATGGGAATTCTTTAGACAATACTACCGTGACCAGGAATAAACCTTGACCACAGGCGTCGGAAGACTATATGTACCTTCGTGAGGCCCCATGTATGTCTGTTACTCAATCCGTCGTTTCGTTCCGGGATATACTGTTCATTACTGAAAACTTTGAAGTGCTTAACTCTTTTACTGAATGGGAAGGACTGATGTTTATTACGTCATGAGTATATTTCATCGTATCGCCACGATGAAACGTCCGCGTCAACGCGCCGAGCCCAGACACGAACCGTCTCGCCTCGCTTTCCTACGCTGGAGATGTATCTCCGATGGCGTACCTGCCTTGTAGTCATCCCACCATGAGTGGTTTGTTTTCGATGTCTATATTTCCGCTCAATGAAAAACAGCAGATTTTCAGGAATAAACCTGTTTCACCGAGAATATTTCTAACGTCCATCTGCCGCTCTATTAGAATTCAAAATTCATGTTTGGCGTTCATTTAGAATAACCAATGATATTGTTCTACTCGTAAATAATGTCACAAAATGCAGATGCCAACAGAGTAAAATCTGATTAAAGTAAAACAGTAATAATAGAATTCCGGATGGATAAATTAATGGTAGGACAAAGACTTCATACTTCCCGACAAAATTGGTCCATCCCGCACATTCGTCTGAGTAGCCACTCTACTTACTCATTCCTCGACTCTTCCTCGATTTTCCAGACATGTCGCTCACTTCGTCCCGGTTTGTTTCCAGAGTATTTGGAATGCAATTGAGTATTTTTTTCATCATCCCCCGTCGCATCGCGAACTACTGTCGTCGTGAAGTCAGACGAGGTGTAGTTTCGGTCTTGAAAGTTCCTACACGTGTAATTGCCAAAGAAAAATAATTTACCACTAAGATGAACGTTGTTATCACCGAGATAGCTCGATTCCCGGAAATATCTTCCCCAATTTCATATCGACTCCCCGAATTTTTCCAAAACATAGATCGTTTTCCCCGTGCTTTTGGAGAAATTTGAGTAACTCACTATCACCTGTTTCGAGTTTTCCCGATCTATTACCACCACTCTGCAGTCTGCCCGTCTCTTCTGGTCCATGGGTATTTGTTGCTTGGGTACAGAAAGACTGACATCAGACCGAGAGTAGCGAGAATAATGTGCGAATGACAAAAATTCCTATATGGGGCTATGAATGGATAAGTATGACATGTAGGTGGGAGAGCAACATTTACATGATTCAAGAGGAGGAAACCGCCCTCCTCCTACCCTCTGGACTCCGCCCTCTCCATATTCCCTACACGGCAGTGCTGCGCTCGCCGGAGATCCCACGCCCAACGCGGATGGGGGAGAGGAGTGGGGGCGAGGCGCAGGGAGCACACGGCGACCGCGAAGGCCATTCTCGGTGGTCCTAGAACCTTGTCGCGCGTAACCTTTTGCCCTCCCGACCGACCATTGTTTTTACACCTGCTCCACGCGCATTAATTAAGACTTTAAAAGCACTTGATTCAGTGGCATTTTTATAGTCGCAGCGATACGCGTAAATCGTACGCCGCCATCGCGATTGCAACCCTCTCACTCCATCTCTTCTCTCCCTTTCCCCAGTTTCTAGATAGCATCGAGTGCTCTCCGAAAGAACAAAGAGGGGAGTTTGCACGCGTTTTGGAGTCACTGGAAGGCTTTCCGGGGACGCCTTAGCTTAATTATCCATCACTGGCCCTCCGGTGATTCACGAGGTTGATAAAATCATTGCAAGTATCGTTAAAAACATCATGTGTGGTGTAAAGCGCTTGCAAAAATACGATAATGGGGATACATGGCGTCTTTTTTTAATATCATGGGGATATTTATTCGCAAATCCATGCCAATTTCATAGCGTTGCTAAACCAAATTCACCGATTCGTTAAATATGATGTGAATCAAAGTAATGACTCTCATAACTTTAGGAAAACATGCAGTGAAGAACTCTTCATCTAAGAAGGTTGATCTAGGACTTAACTTTAAAACAACGAGTATGTATAACTGTCGCACGTAGAGACTGCGAAAGACGTTCCGTACCCCTTCGCGCTTAATCACGAATAAAATGATGGAATGTATTCCGGACATAAAGGTACCATAATTGAAGCTGTAAGTCTTAATTAAAATAATATAGAACTGATTTACTTTCTATAAAATTTCATTTCCTGTCGTTTACAAAATTAAAAATCACAACTTTTTTGTGACCATTTAATTTTGCCTTCTAATTTGAATCGAGTTTAATAAAATTGTTTTACTAAACTAATTGCTTCACAACGATGCTTGGACGAAATCCATTTCTTGGGTGTAAATCGTTCGAGACAGGATTGCTTGCTAAATTTAATTAAATGCGAGTGCTATTAAAAAGAGTGGGGCATGATTCCTGAATATAATTTATTTGTTCCTGAACTTAACTATGCCCAGTTAAACCACAAATTATTGAATTAGAGCAGTAAGATGTGGAACTTCCTTGCGGTTCTAGTGCAGATGTAGATTTGAGTGGAAATCCAATGGTACCTAGCTATAATAAATATTATTGTAAAGCCAGTGCAACGAGAAATTACAGGGTTTTCTTGACTTTTAAGTCTGCTGGGATAAGGAAGAATTATAGAAGTAAGTTGCACACATTCCAATGCTCATAATGTCTCCTGAGAGACGTATCAAAGTAAGTTTCATGGTTCGAATCATTGAAGTTATCTTGATTTTTTGTCGTTCTTTAATCCTCACCGATTCCCGTGGCATTGGGCCTGTCACCTCCTCTGGGTATTGCACCAAAATTCACACTTGTATGCACGGAGCTTTCAATTGCTATTCAATGTTCCAACCCATCAAATGTGTCACATCCAAAAAGCATAATAAGAGTCCGTGTAAGATATAGGTACGTGAGAAAGCTATTCTCTCTGTTTTGAGGCATTCCATAGTAAAAGTGCCGTTTGAAAATATATCTGTTCCAGTCATTTCAACTGTAAATAAATATCACACTAAATCCCGACTGAAAACCGAATGTTAGAAATTCGAGCAAGCAATGCACCTAGGACGCAGTCTTTGGTCGGACTGGTGACGTCCCTACAAAGTCCTCATATTTATTCTAATAGCTGGCGAAAAATAAGTCTCGAGAAACTGTTGGCTTGATAGGACATAAGTTTTATGGTCAAATGGGGAATAATGTTGAAGTTATTAGTGGCCTGTGGGCTTACCATCGAAGGTAAATTAAAACACCCGTAATTGATATTAGAAAGTTTTTAAGTATTACGTTACGTATGTTACGATTCAAACGGGTAAAATTATCAAGTCATGTAGTCGCCAGCGTGTGAAAACACAAAACCGAAGTTCCTCCGTAAAAATTATCCATTCAGGGGAGTATTTCAAAATACATTTACCGAATACAAAACGGTGTAACCTATTGGAAATGATCACTCATCTCATTTGTCACCAGATGTCGTCGTATCCTCCGCTCGAATCCCCACCGGGACGGTTCCGAACTAATGAAGCGAACGGCCGCGGCGGCAACGCCGGCGCAAGAGAACCCGCCCGCGGCGGCGACCCCTCCCCCTACCATGTCCCGCGCCGTCCGGGCGAGCTATGGTGCGCCCCGTGGTCCCACACACGCACACACGCATGGGCACACACACATCCGCACCGCGGGGACGGAACTCTCATACACGTGTGTGCATCGGAGCACAGGTAAACGCATGTAAATGAAGGGGGCGGGGAGAGGGAGGGATGTGGGAGTGGGGTGGGGAGGTAGGGGCGGGGGACTCTGATTAAGACTTGACCGGCTTCCCTCCTCGAACCCGAGATCGGGGAATTTATTTATTTCCCCCCCCCCTCCTCCCCGTGTTCCTTTTAACCGTCGCCCCGTCTCCATCCCACCCCCCGCCACATTTATCCCACAGGAAACGGTGCCGACGAGAGTGAATATTTTCCACGGGGAAGAGAGGGTGGGGGGAGGGCGGCGTTATTTGGAAGGGATCAGAGGGAAGGAGGGAAGTGAGGGGAGGGTGGGAGAACCGGGGGCTAGGAAGGAAAGAATGCAGGGTAGAATCTTCATCAGAGAGCAAGGTTCGCCTTTTTTGTACAATAAGTAATATGAAATTCCACCGAAATACTTTCGGGGCGTGACACAAATTATTATTTACATGCAGATTACGCCGAATTATTTTTAGAAGGACGTCCTTGGCGAGTGAAAGCAGACCGAAAAGCGGGGACGAATATTTATTAGAAAAAAGTAATGGTTGTATAAGACGCTATTAAGTTACCGTTTCCAGTTGATTCTCCGTTTTTCAGTTACTCGTAGTACAAAAGTTTGTATAAGCTTAGCTTTAAGTTATAAAGGGAAACATGTAAGGAAGAATACCTAATTACCCAGGAAGAATCAGAACCTAATAATAGAGATAGAGCGGTTTAGGGCGTTAAGAAAACCCTTACATTTTACGAGAATAATAGAGAAAATTCAGTGTTAATGACTACGCCAAATGCTTGAGGAAAATGAGCATTCATTCAATCAACATTTTCAGTCACACAAATCTCAACTCCCCGACTCATAATGGAATTAAATGGAATAAAAATTTGCCTTTCTGACGTGATCTCATTGGAAGGACCAATGGTAATTTTCCCTCTGACCTCCCCCTAAGGTACGTTGGTAACCATAATACCCTAGGATTTGCGTATTAAGCAATTGTGAAGACAGAGAGGAGTATGAGAAAGGTGGTTCTAACTTTCAATGATGATTGAGCAAAGGGTGAAAATGAATCGTCTTCGAGACAGCGTTTCGTAGCTATGATGGTCAATTTTGTAATCTGTATATTTATGTTTGTTTGTGTGTGTGTATAGATATATATATATATATATATATATATATATATATATATATATATATATATATATACACACATACGTATATATGTACTATATACGTATGTGTACATATATACGCGTGTAATTGATATTTATCAATTTTATTTGCAGAAGAACCATAGGCGTCAATGTGTAATATGAAACTAACACAATAATAAAATTTTTTGCCTAAGAAAATTTTCGTGTTTAGTCATTATCTAAATATAATCCCTATTTATACATTCCTCGCTCTTCTTTCTCAATTAAAGTTAAACCTCTCATAGTACCACAACCAACCGTCTGACTGAATTGAGCAATTGCCGGTATAAGAAGTCTCCTGATCATAGAAAGAGAATAATTGCTTGGTTATTGCTCTTCCTTGATTAAGTGTAGTGGTTTATTCATTGTCATTAAAGAAACATTTGAGACACTGAAAAGCCCATCAAAATTCATTTTAAAGTTTACAGAAAATACAACTATAAGAGACTTGGAATTTTTTCCGGAAAACGCTCAACTACTCAATGCATGTAACGAATCAATTATCTTTGCAGAAACGTTCCTTATTCTCAAAATTAACAAACATTGTTCAGGAGTTTTGTACTGCAACCTGATCCGGTGGGAAACCCGAGAGAATTTCTTGAATCGCACACTATATTAGATATTTTTGAAATTTTGGGAACTTTGAATGGTAAAATATTAGAATGCTCAATGATCATATTCTTGCGTTTAATTCTCTATTATTATCCATTTTTCCTTCTACCATTAGCGAAAGTTAAGTCACGAATCTGCAGAAAGGAAACCCCCCTCCTAACTTTCAAATTCTATTCCTTCAATCTCACTCTGTCATCCCCCTCTCTGCCTCTACCATGTAATTGTACTGTAAAAGTAAACAATGTAGATCTATGTTACCTTGAAAATAATGGTGATTATTATAAGCTTGATCGGCAGCATACATTAATTTTAATGATATCAATATTTATGCACCGCATATAATGCATGTTTACAGTATTTTTCATGTTAAGGAGGGCTTTTTATATTTTTTATAAAAATGGGAGCAACGGATATACTAATTTTTTTAAGCTTCATTTGCTTTCCATAAAATTCAGTTCATTATTATCCCACTAATAGTTTTATTCAATCGTTTTGTGTACCATGATAGATAACGGAAATGGATAGGAATATGCTTAGCTATAAAAAAACTTATAATTCTCAGATCTATGAAATATGAAATCTCTTAAATGTTTGAATTACAAATAGAAATCTTTAAAATACAAACGTAGCTGAATGTAAAGAATATTTTGATGCAGCCTTGTTAATTTGTTCTTTTGCTTCAATGCTAACTCAAGTCAACATGTTTCAACTAATATATAACCTCATATATTACAATATATGGTGTGGGTTGTGGTCCATATACTAATAGAAGCCTATGATTTTTGGTCAAGTTTTCGTACACTATTTATACAATATCACATCAGCATTTACAACCGTCAAATTCAGAGAATATGCATGCCAAAATTTTTATTTGATGACCCTACAGGTTCAAGGTACATTGAGTGCACTATTGTCCCTCGTAGATTGCAGAGAGGAGTAGGCCCAAAATTTACAGGAAAGTCGTGAAGCAATAGTATTTTATCCTATCTTCATAAGGTTTTCTTAATATTTATATTTAGATTTTATTTATGAGAAGGCTAATATTTGATCCTTATAATACGCTGAAATATTTACTTAATGAACTGATATTAGAATCCCAAGGAAATAAAATATTACAAATTTGTAAATTTCAATCTAAGAGTATGCAGGACTTTCTACTGAATACTTTGATTATATATTCATTGCATAAATGTCAAAATGTTTAAATAATACATTTGAAAATGAGAAACAAATATATTCATTATTCACGTACAAAATATGATATTTTTTTTATGCTGACAGACATAAAAATATCTCGGCAATGGTGCCCGAATATTGACCTTTAAAAGCGGGTCGTGTCGTCTCCTCTCTCTCTCACACAATTCAGCGAAGCAAGTGGAGGGTTATCCCTTTCATTGCAAGGAGCAATCAGGACAATTTACTCGTTTCATCATCGGATGGGAAAAAAATTATAAATTCCTTCGACGCATCACGTTAGGATCTGCTGGAGGGCACGACTATTCCCGAATACAAAGGCAACCCGAAGACGGAATAATTCCAACTCCCCCTTCACCCCCAAAAATCGAGGGGCGCGAGGATTTTTTCGTCCACCCGGTTTGATGAGCCGAGCGCTCGCCCAATGGACCGAATGGCATTCCCGACTGTGGGACACCCTCCGAAGCATTCGTGGACCACTCCCTCCGAATTCTTTTGGATCCTGGGGACGGATTCGGTCGACGTGAGAGGAGAATTGGGAGTGGAGGGGGGGTAGTTAGAGAGATGGAGGGTACAGGAGAGAGGGAGAGAGAGAAAGAGGAGCTGGAGGGAAAAAAATCATGCCATCGGCGGGGAAATTATGAAGGGTGAAAATGAAAATCTGGTTCACTAGGATACTACCGGAAAACATTTGCATTTTATTAGTCTTGGGGGCTCATTTCATTTCGAGCCATGAATTATTCATGGTCGATGTTTGAAGCGCTTAATTGAATTAATGAACGTGCCCGTTGGTAAATCTTCCTTTCCGCAGCATAACGGCCTCCGTAATGCATATGCATAGGCGAGCGGGATGGGGCGCGCGAGGGTGAGACGGGCGCGCGGGTCAGGTGTGGGAGGGCGTGCGGCGGGGCGGGGTGACGCGGGGCACCGGGAGGATAGGGAGGGCACAGTCGACGGTCGCGGCGGCGACGGCGGCCCGGGAGTGAGAGAGAGAGAGGCTGGGGGCATCATATCCAGCAATCCGTAAAATTAATTTACTCTCGAACCGGTTTTGCGTCTTCGCTGATTAAGTTGTTCCTTTCGATTAATTAATATTCAAATTGCTTCATCTGTGTAGCTTTTAAGGATCCTCCTTACCGATCCCATCACCAAAACAAACACATTCCGACGGCCTGCCATCGCACCCCGATGCAGGGGGGCTTGCCCATTGCTTGTGCTCTGACGGCGGCGCCTTCTGCCCTTGCATTCGTCTGGCGCTCCCTCGGAACTGTTGCCAAACAAATTCAGACCGGATTGAGAATCATCCCTTAGTGCTGCTTCAACGTGTATACAAGAAAAAAATGCTATTTCATAGTCATCACATCGCTGAAATTGGGTATCAGGAGAGTGGGGAGGGGGGTGGGGAAGCTCGATGATTTAAATACGTCTACATATATGTTGTGGGAAATAAACATGCGAATTCCAGTGAAGAATGCAAATAAATGCATGTATAACAACGAGAGAAATAATAGTAATTTAGTCTAATTTTTTCAAGTCATCTCCTTAGACCAATTACTATGAAAATGCCCCAAATTTTTATTTTCCCTTGAAACAGGAATTCGTTCAATTTACAAATATAATTTGAAAAGTTAATAAAAGAATTATTTTGGACCGAGTGCATCATGATTTTCCCGAAGAACACCTCTTCATAAAATATAAAGTTTAGGAAGTACATGCATCGTAGACATTCAATTCGTTTACTACAGCCGTTACATACAGGATGATGAAACATTAAGGGTCAACAGGTTGGAAACAAATAATAATAAACTCAAGGTGCAGACCCTGTATTTTAATATGTTTGTTAACATCAGTTTCAACCATGCAATGGATTTTCAAAACTTTGTGAGAACACAGCACATTGAGCAATTATCGGAAAAATAGTCGATACTTGTACTAGATGGAATACGAGGTTAAGAAAAGAGCAATAAAAGATTGCAATAATGACAGATTTGCCTCTTCCACAAAGCGACGAGGTAGCGCTTATCTGCCATTAATTTATTTGCATTTATTGCTGGCCCCTTAACTAACTCATATGAGGATAATGGGTCTTTAGAGGGAACCATTGAACACGTAACGACGCTAATGCCTGAAAAATTAAATAATTGAGTGGCTTAAGCTAATTAGAAAGAGTTTTCAAAAAAATGTGAGTGTTTCATGGTAATTAGTTAACATAATATTCAAAATGTGAACGAATGGTGGGATGAAAGAAGGAATAAGGTGAATCTCTTCTGCTGGGCTTAATTCATTCACGGTTCTACAGCTTTTGCAAATTTTGGAGCAATAGCGAAAAAATCTCTGCTCTGCTTTAGGCCACATGATCAAATTTGTGATTTAAAACAATGCACAATTCTCACAGGCATTGTGGATGTTATTTAGCCTTTTATTAAGATCGATCCTGAGAGGAAATCAGTTCATCGGCTTCACCTTAAACCTTAGATATTCTGCCCCCTCTGAAAAACCTTTTTAAAATATTTTCCTCGTCAAAAATATTATTCTATTCCAGCTTACTGGAAAAACATAGGCTATTACACTTGTTTTTCGTCACCGTCTGAATTTTGTTCCAATGGTAATTACATTCTCACATCAATGCCTTCTAAATATTTCGTTTCAACATTAATTAGTTTGCCAAACTCTCCACATGAATTAATTTAAAATATTTTGTCATCATGATGATTGGTTAAAATCACTCTCAGACTTCCTAAATTGAGATTTATGTGCACTACCGAAAACTGGAAACAATAAATGCTGTTTCGGGAAACGATTAATGCTGTTTTGAAGTCAAATCATCAATCGGCGATTCCTTCGTTAATTTTATTGTTTCTTTAATCACTTGAACGTTTTTCGGGGTGTCACTCTCATATACATGTCTCATTATGAAAGTAATACGCATGATTTTATTGTGATGCGACTATCCGTGGCAGCGCAGTAAAGCCGGTTGAGAAATGTGATGGGGGGGTCTGCCCCTCCAAAGCAGCTGGTTGCCAATTTTCCCCGAGCAGTCTGAGCGGAAAGACGTGCCTCCGCGAGAAATGTGTTTTTCGAATTTGTAACATGGCGCGATGGAGCACCCTGCCACATGCCACGTGTCCCTAGCCACACTTCCTTCATCGTTACCAACTTTCTGGCCTGTAGCACCAGGCCCCCGGTGGTCCCCCAGCCCCCTTTAATTCCCGAATTGTTTCCGCGCGACTTTTTTTGTTTCCCCAACTGAAGAGAGCTGAAAGAAAAGCATTGGGAGACCGTGGAAAACAGACATTCCCGTCGAGGAGTTTGAGGGCACCTTTTAGGCGCGTGGCAGACACGTCTCCAAAAGTATATTGATGCAGGGGGAGAGTATTTTGAAGAATTTTGCACAAGTACGATCAATAAATCTATTTTTTCAGAGAATATGCACGACTATTATTGTGAACCTTGTATTATATATGTGTAATATTTCTTCATTTCGTGCTGCGTAGCTTTGATACGAATGATTATAATTTGGTTTTCCTATTTTTTAACACTAGCATTTCTAGTTAAACGTAACATTATATGCGCCAAAAACAATAATAAGGGCAGATAATATTGTCCCAGTTATGATTGTTGATTGTTAGTATAAACTTACTCCTCTTAATTAAATTAAAACAATGAAGAGAAGCTTTCCAAGGTGTTCATGTTGTTTTAAACAGGACTCTTGTCGAAAGGTGTCTGCTCTAAATTTCAAGGATAGAGGATCCTGTGTTTTGAATTACTCCAGAAATTTTTTCATTGAAATAAAAATAGACTTTCACTTAATCAGAGAATATCTAACCACTCTAGCGTCATGTTTCATGACCAAAATCGATTTAGCATACGAGTATTTATCTCAAAAACATATTATCGTGTGCGGATTATGTCCATTGATTGACTTGCAGCGGTACTTCGGAATCAGATGGGAAAGGGCATTCCTTCTCTTTTGCGTTCACTTTCCCCGCGGGAACATGCGTTCGACTCCGTCCGTTTGATGACAACAGACGAAAACTTCCGTCACGATTGAAATCGCGGCCCGTCCCAATGTTCTACCCGTCTTTGATCCTCTTCCACCGCCCCATTCTCCCTCCTCTCCCCTCTCTCACCCCCCTTCCACCCCCTGTACCCGTCCCCAACCGTCCCTGTTGAATTGAATGGCCAGCAGTCAATATTGGCGCAGCTTATAGAGGAGAAGAACCCTTGAGCAAGGAGTGGATGGCGGAAGCGATATCGCCACAGGGGCCAGAGGGAAAGGGAGGGTGGGTCCGAGGGATGATGCTCACAGCACTCGTTGCGGAGGAGGGGAGTGTGTGTGGAGGGAGTGGGGGTTGGATGAGCGGGGGAGGAATGGGAGCGCAATCTTTGTTCGGGGCGCACTCCAGATGCGAGGTGCACTCCATATTTCCGAGCCTCTTTGTTGAACGATCCCGCGGCCGAAAACATTTTACCGCTGTACGCTCTTCAATCGCAAGAGACTCGCCGGCTAAACGATCCATTGCTTTCTGGAAATTTGTCCATTGCCATACGATTTTTGCATCGTATTCAATAGACGCCTCCCTCGATTGAAACTGACATCGTAATTCGAAACGATTTGCAGGACCACCGGCGTGATCAAGGGCAATCACACCCTTGGCATTTGGATTGCTAGGTTTTGACCAAAGACAAGTCATACCTTATCCCCTCACAACTGTGATTAACTCCGTAAAATATATTGAGAACCCTGTCTGTGAATGGACCGAGTATTTTTCTATTAATTTCACAAGTCAGTGTAGAGATATTTCATCATTAGCAGGGGACAATGACTTCAGGTTTGAAGTTCTTTAGTGTTTTCGTCCCAAAATTCTGTCACAATGATTACTCCATTATTACTCTTACTATTGATGTATTCATTATAAATCTCGATTTATAATGCCTAAATAATAAAAAAAAATACTGCCGATGTATTTCAAAATTAATTAAAAATACCAATTCACAATGATGAATAATGAAATAGAAATATCGCGGAAAATTTTGTGCACAGTCACACCACAAATAGAAAGTCAAGGGGAGGACTTTAACATAGGTCTAGAGTTAAATATTTTCCTTTGTTATTGACCAATGACCGATGAGTTGCCTGATTTATTTTTGTTTTAAAATATGAAATTTGCTGAGCGGAAATCACTCATTTTTATTCAAATAATTTTGAAAGAATAGGTACATTTTCCGGGAAAAGGTCAATTATTGCATTCTACCAAAAATAGATTAAAATTTTTAAATGCCAAGTTTTCCTCGTCGAATTCATTAATATTCAAGCCGTGAGGAATCCAGAGTCCATTAAACGACCTCGTGCGCAGATTGAAACTTCGTTTTACATTGTTATTCTTTGACAGATCAGTTGAGTCAATTTATGAAATATGCAAAACGATAGTTCAGCGTATTAAATGGAAATATGTTTACACGGGATAAGTAAGGGAAGGCATTTGAGATACAGTTTCCGAAATCGTGTTACCCGAAATATTGGCAGAGTAGAGAATTAAAATTTTATCAATAACTACTACAAATAATGAAAGCTGGGTCCATGATGGCGAAGCATGTATGATGAACAAGCATTTATTTTTGTACTGAGTCAAATTTCGTCTACAGAGCCCAAATCCACTCAGAATCCACTTGTTTTGTTCTCTTTCCAGGAGTTATGCTGCTATCATAAAATATTAAGATATCAGATATTTTTGTGTACGATAATCATAAATAAAGAATACATTTGTAATATTTAAGTATTTTTGGAGAGGGTAAGTTCAATTTCATTAGGCAAAATCGAAGAATTTTTCATACATAAGTACATATTGAAATTGAAATAACGGTCGTCTTTCTCTCCTTGCTAGGACGGTAATGAATGAATTTTTGAATTACAGCAGTAGTTTTAATTTGACTCAAAGCACAATCCCATGATACTGAAGTATTACAGACGATCTCGCCTCACGTGTAACTACAAATTCTTGATTGAGACTTTTGTATCGAATGCAAGAACTTTGAAAACTAACGTTGTTGGCCTCCCAAGTTTTATTCCGATTTGATATATTACGAGTAAATGTAAGATTTGCACGTGAACCATTCTCACGAATTCGGTTGTTTTTCTTCTACGATCGGTCATCAATTTTCAGGTATAGGCAGGATGTACTCAAAATGAGTGAGAGGATAACTCACCACTTAGGTCCAAATAGACTCTTTCTGGAGAAGTAGCATCACTTACCTGGAAATAAAAAAAATAAAATGAGAGAGAAAGTAAAATATTTTGGAAAACATCATCTGGTAAATATTCATAAGAATAATTATATTTACTCTCAAGCACTCCAATTTAAAATAAACAATTAATACACGATTTGTATGAGGGTAAGGGAGATCGGTTCTGTGTTATTTCTTGCTACAAATATGATTTGAAAGTCATAATTGTTAATCTTGAGAGATAAACTGATAACGTAATATTATTTCGGGATATTTTATTCTTTCCATCACTGCCATAGCACGAGGGCTAAACCAAACGATGATGCAGGAGATTTCAGTCCTACTCAATATTACATGAATGACTAATTTTCACACATACTTCAGTGGAGAAACCCACACATGTTCCAAAAACTGACACATTTATAATCCCCACGAACAGGGGAAGCAATATGTTTGTACGAAAACAGGAATTTGTACATTCGCCTTCTTAATTGAATACACGTACATATTTTTATTATTAAATTAGTAATACTTGAATATTGGTTTATCCCTGATCACGTATTCATATTTTTGTGAACTTGAGCGTAGTTATCACTCTTCAAGTTGAGAGTTTCCCACTAATTCGTGACTCAGACTTGCCGAATGTGCAGGAGTGAACTTATAAATTCATAATTAATTAATAATAAGAATAAAGGTTTGGTTCATCGGAACCAACACTGAGGAACGTATTGATGCAAAAACGATATAGTTTACAATATCATTTTTGAGTTACCTAAACGCTGTGCTCTTGAACATGTCAAGGAAAACTTTTAACATTCCATTTTTACAGGTCATGCAATAAGACTCGTACAATAACACTCCATAATGCCATCAAAAGATAGATTACAAACTGTTGATTACAGTAATGGGTGAAAATCTGATGCCTTTTACGAGGAACTAGGCACATTTCTGCGAGTTTCCTACAACTTTAGGTAAAATGACAATGGAGCTGTTCCAGATAAAAAAAATGCGACTCTTGTAACTTTTTGCACTGCCTCTTACAAAATCTACTTCACAATTTTCTGAAAGTGACAGGCTGGGATACTTGGTCAGGGGTTGAAAAAGATGCAGCTCGTGATTTAAAAGTATTATCGATCAATAAACCATTTAAATAAATAAGAAGAAGAAGAAGGAGAAAAACTGAGGTTTCTCCAAAAAACAATTTTTCCACAAAATCACCTGCTCCTGGCTTAATTTTTACCATAATCTAATTCTTTCAATACTGTCACCGGAAGTTATCCGATTTCCACTTAATTCTTTTAATATTTGTGGAAAATGCCACTCCAGATTTGTGATTTTCGTTTTATCTCAAGCATATGAATTTCTTTCCCCGCTACCTTACTCGTGATCGTCGTATCCTTTTGTCTTCATATATTCTCCTTTTGGTCCGTCTCCCCATTTACTTCTCCGCCTCCTCCCCTTCCTTCCTTCCTCCCGAGCCCTAGACCCATCCCAACACCCCTCCCCACCTCCTCCCACTCTCCCTTCCACCCCTTCCACTTCCCATGATTCTCTACCTTTCCTCCCTCCCCGCATCCATCCCGCAGTCCCCTGTCCCCCGCCAACTCCTCCCACCCACCCATTTCCCAACCTCGCCCCTCCCCCACACGATCTCCAATATCGCCCCCTGATTACATTTAGGAACGATGACGGGCAGCCAATAACTACGATACGCTATTCCTCCTCTCCCCACCCCCTTTCCCCTCCCGCCCTACCTCTCTCTCCCACTAGTTCGCTCCCCCATCCCGAATCTCCGCCAGCGCCCTCCGCTCCTCTCCCATCCCTCAGCCGCACCCCTTTCACGTTCCCCTCCCCCCACCTCTCTCGTCCCCACTCTTCCATTTTGCTTCGATGCTCCTCTTGCACTAAATAAGAGGGAGTTTTGTGTGTGTGTGTGTTGTTATATTGACTTCCTGTCGTCCTCCTCCCGCCCCATCTCCTTTACCTCTTCACTTCCTCCTCCTCCCTCTTCCCATTCCTACCTCCCTCTCGTACCACCTTCCCTCCCCCTCCTCATTTTTCCACCTCCTTCTTCTCCCTCTCCACAACAGCAGCCCCACGTCGCGGGCAACCGTGCCACTTACACCATCATCTATTAACATCACGTCACGGAGTTTCCCGAAACCCCCCCCCCCCACCCACGTGGTCCCGGCGGTGTTTTTGTGAAATTGAGTTGTAAAACTGCCCCAGTGGCGAGGACACGGTTAATGAGGTTCATAAACTAAATGACAGCGTTTACTTTATACGACCGTTTATCTATTTCTCCCCTGCTTTAACTCCGAAACCCCATCCCCTTCACTCCTGTCCACGGTTTCACGGTCCATCACGACGTAATGAGGTTGCGATTGGTGTGGAGATTTCGAGCCCGCGGTGGACGGTCAGATTACGGATAATAATTGGGTGAACATAGTCATATTATGGGTCACAAAAGCAAAAGGGTATTAATGTCATGTGCAATAATGGGTGGCTAAACTGAAGCAGTTGACGTCGCAAAAATAATTCTTTTCTCCCGCGACGAACCACTGGATATACATATATATATTTCGAACGTATATTAGACCTTGTCGGGGACCTCTACTCGTGAGGCCAGCGACGCGATATATCACTATTTGTAACAATAGTGCGAAGTCAAGATTATTTTTCATTGTTATTTTTGTTACTTGCTTTACCAGTCGACTGTTGTTCTGGTCATATATCATTTGCACGAAGGGTGCAAAGGCTTCACAATGTTCCAGAGGAGCATTCATTTTGGCAAATGTGCTTTGCGCTATGAATTGTAAAATTATAATATGACACACGCACAAAATATATTTGATCTAAATGTAATCGGTTGGATTTCTAGTTGGTCTAGTCACATAGTATTAAAATTATACCCAGATTAAATTGCAACAAAGTTGCTAAAGCATTTTTGGGATTAGCTTGGATCGCATTTGCTAGAACACGCCTCCTTATGGATTCATGAAGAGAATACAGTTAGTTCATCTGAAAAATTATTAGTGGTTAATCGCGAGTAGTAAAAACAGAGAAATTATTCGAGTTCTCTCCGGTTTTATCTGTAATTATAAGCCTAATTTGGACAAATCTTAACAAAAATGATTTAGACCACCATCGTTGGCGAGAAATTGATGCTCAATAGAGCTTTTACTCATGGATTTTAGAAATAACGTATTACAAAAATAAAAATTAGGGTAATATCCATTTACCGAAGGTGGGTACACTTATTTAAGTCTTTTTTATACATTTTTGGATTATTAATGGTTAAAGTGAGTCAGTTCGTTTTATCAAGTATACAAGAAAAGTCTACTCATCCTAAATGGGCATCAAATTGCATGTAAACTGTTAAACTTCTAAGTCATATAAAATAAATTAAATATTTTAGAAACTTCCAATGCAGTTAGAATCTATCTTTAAACTTCATGGTTGAGAAAATTTTTACTTCTTAACTTTCCCGAAAATTGAATTCCATTGTTAAAGTTGCAATTTATACTAAACGTTTCAATTCCCGAATCCTCATATTCAAGATTTAGATCATAAAATGTTCGCGCCTAGGCATTAGGGGGCAATGAGTCATGATTTAAAAATAAAGGCTATAATGAATTTCTAATTTTATCCTCAATGCAGAGAAAACTGCAAAATTACTTTTCTCATGGCAATGACCCCATCGCACCGCGCAACGACGTGACAATAAGGAATGAGCGTTGAAACCACAACCGGTGGCTGATAAAAATTATACGATAAAGTTCGGTGATTTATCTGAGAATAGGTACGAGAAAGTTCTCTATAAAGGGCTAGCTAGAAGAGATTAAGAGTATTTTAAAGTGGAAGTCTATTGCTATGCCTGTAAAATCTGAGACTTTTCACTGAGTTAGGCTTCGAAACTATTGTTTCAACATCATGCTCATTCATGGTACAAATTTCACGCATTCACCGTTTACGGGCATCTTTTCTACGAGCTACCTGGGGGTTTTCTCTTTTTTCCGTGAATGATTACAATGCCGTCTTTGAAGACCACAACCACCACATTATGTAACCAAATATTGACTTGGTAGGTCAGGGCATAATCCATTAAACCATGAAATATGTAATAAAATTCTATGGAGAATAAGAGCATTTTTCTCCACTCTAGCCACACGTGAGTTTCCCGGAGAGTTATGGAGCCCAAAAAATAATCTGCGTTGACCTGGGAACGTCAAATGGCATCAGCCAGATTTAAAAAACCAGTAAACTACGGTCAGTAGTTGGAAATTCTACCCCCTAAGCTACCAGAATCCCATTGGAATCATTAAAAATAAACAGAATAATCTTTCAGACTGGTGGAAGATGCCGAAGCCTCCTTCTGAGAAGCACGTGCTCACCTTCTCCTAAGGAAAGTGTCTCAAATACCCGGCGCTCGCTCCCCCAATACTCCTTAGATTCCGAGATTCGCTGCATCCTGCGGGCGCCAAGGGGCTGGGTTCAACGACTGCATCGAACCCTATATCACCTTGGAGGGGGTTTAACAAATGACGGCCCAAATGTGTCAGTCAGCTCTCCTCGAGTGGCGTCGTCGTCGTCGCTCTCTCTCTCTCTCTGTGTTTACACGTGCACTCAAATCGAACGCCCTTTTCGCTCGCCCCGTCGTGTCGACGTAGCACGACAAGAGATAACCGACCTGCCCTGTGCCTTATCACTCACTCCCCTGCCACCAGTGGAGGCTAGCAGCGGGGGAAGTGTGTGTGTGTGAGTGTGTTTCACGTCGTCGTCTTGAGTTTACCGGGCCACTCACCCCTGCGGGCTCGGAGTTGAGGGAGATATTGGTAGTCAAAACTGCCTTCGCTCACCGCCCGGCTCACCTCGAAGGGCCTCGAAAGTAAATCGACGACACCAACCAATCGAAACGGTCAAAAACGATTCCGATACGACTCAGTGAAATTTTCCACTGCAAAACAGCGTTAAGTGTTTAAGTAGCCGGGTTTGAGACCCAACAAATCAATCGTACGGCTGGTCGACGACATATATGCCACACCTTTTACGAAATTGCTTCGAATCGAATTGCTTCATTTCACACGCGAAACCCTTTTGGCCTTCATTTAAATCTACACAAAACCCCGCAAGGGTGTGTGGCGGGGGGTGTTAGGTCAGCAGCCATGCATGCACAATCCCGATCATGTTACCTTCACACAAATATTAGTTTGATCATCCACTCGAAAAATGTTAATCATACGAAAGAAAAGAATCGCATGCAACAATATTCAATAACGGGATACGTAAAAATATATATTTAAATCGTGCTATGGAACTGTTAATAACATGGGTCTATTAACTACAAAAAATAACATGTAGGGAATCGAAAAAATATATGCACTACCAATTATAATTATCTCCTACGCGATTGCTGTGATGTCTTTTGACCTCAAATGTTAGGAGGAAAAACAACATTTTAAATCCATCGGTTCAGCTTTTTTTCTGATTTTAAGTTGGTGATCTGATCTATCATAGTATATCGGGGTCTGTAATAATGTCTTTAATATCGTCAGGTAAGTAGCCTGCCTCAAATTTACTGAGTAAAGTAACTTGAATTGAAGCCTACGGTCAAGCAGTGGCTTCCATCCTAACTTTTTATTTGCTATTTCACAAATTTCACAAATGTGTTTTCCTGAGGACACACCTGTAGTTATTTTTACATCCAAGTATTTTACCAGTTCTACGCGTGTTATGTCGGATCCTTGTATAGTGTGTTTTCGGTTGAAATACTCCTCCAAAAATTAATCGAAACATATTTATTCAAATTTAATTCTAGCTCCCACGGTCTCGCATCACTTTTAGATTGCATTTAGGTCGTTAACTAATGATATTCTATCTTCATGACTTGGTATTTATTTCCCTATACATCACTTTATCGTCAGCAAATAGACAAAGTTTACTGTATTAATGCATGATGCTCTATTGGATGGATTAATTTAAATAGGCGGTTGAACAAATGAGACAAAAGAATCAAAAATTTCCATTGACATCGTAAAAAATATACGACAATAAAATAAATCTACGTTAAACCCATATGAAACTACCCTTGTGAAAGAGAGAAACCAAATTTTTAAATAAAACTTAAACATATTTGTTTATTTATGTCTAATGCCAAGCCGACTTTCCTACACTATGAATTATCATAACTTTGGTTTTACCGATTTTTTATTCTTGTGCAGAAAATAATCTCACGACATAGATTTTAATGAGTAATTACTCAAATAGAGTTCTCACACACGCAAGCCATCAATTAACGGGAAATTCTTCTAGAGTAAATAAAAAATGCTGATTACACCAATTAAATTTAATAGAAACTGTTCAAATGGATATTTATAAGTAATTTATACAACTCATTATAATACATCTAATTCGCTTCATCAACAGGCTCAACTTTTAAAAGTCTGATCGATTTGCCTCACCAAGAAGTTTTGAAGTTATGAATTGTAGCATTATATTGTAATGAAGAACTTTGACTTGCAACACCTCTATCCAGAGCGGTCGAACAATTAATCCAACGCACGAATATTACAAAAGCATCAAACACTTTTTTAATAATCAAGATATGACCTTCATGGCGGGAATGTAGATCAAAAGGTTGCCATAAATACTGGTTTACTTCCCCTGCCCACTAATTTATCTTCAAAACGCAAGTTCGCTCGTAAGCTTTTCGCGGAGCAATCGGACAGCATTACTCGTAGATATTGTCTCTCCCCCCCCCCCCCCAGCCCCCTTCGCGCTGCGTCGAAGGCGAAAGCAGTCGGTCTTCATTCAGTTAACTCTAACCTTACGAAGCAATCGTAGTTTCGGTCGTTTCCCCGTGTTGATTCTCATTTCAACCGTTCTTGTTCCTTCCCTGGTGCGATCTAACTGTAGGCTTATTCTGAAGAATTGTGTTCACCCTCAAAAGAACCCAAATAAGTGTGTTGATCAGCTGCATATTAGTATAGTGGTGCACGCTTAATTTACTGTTAATTGACAAAATACCATTTCAATCTGAGTGATAGGCGTGCATGCGAGTGACAATCAATTGGAAAGTGGACCTTAATTCAGAGTGTTCGATATCTTGCTGTGGGAGACCGCGTCAGATTGCGGATCACGGTAAGTCGAATCAAGCCAATGTTTTGGCTCTTCGAAGATATTACTGTTTATCTATAAGTGATACCTGATCCTTAGGAGTTTTTAAATTAGAGATATCGGTAAAGGCATGGTCGTCAGATGGGGTTGCAGTGGCCCTCCATACATTCTTGTTCTGTGATTCTAATTACTCTCTTACTTTTTTTAGCATCCATGGAGCTAATACATTCAATCTGATATTGATATTATATTAATATTATATTAATATTATATTAATTAATTTTATATTAATATTTATGATTATGATGTACATCTATGGTAACGCGTCAATTTTACCCCGAGAAGAATGGCTACGCATTTTCTAAACGTTTTTAGCAAGTAACATTTGTGAAAAATAACGCAAATACAAAGCGAAAATAATAATGACAATTATTTTCCTTCAAGATCATAAATAATTTTGTTTTTTCACGAATATATGTGAGACTATTTAAGTGAAAATATCATTCTTTCTTCAGAATTTTTACTAATGTTGTTTTAATTGACCAAAGCAGCTTCATTTGAAAGTACTTTGGTTTTAATTGAGATTTTCGTCTTCTTTGGTATGTAGAAGAAATAATCGCATTCACAGTGGTCAAAATCTCTCCATACACCACGCAATCTTTGTCATATATATTATGAATTCTAATTAGATTTATATCGACAATAATTCACATTTTATGACTACAAATAATTGCGTAGAGTATGAACAAATGTACGTAGCCCCAGAGAATCCTGGCCGAAAGCTTCCTTTCTCAGAATGAAATGTTGTAATAAGTTGTATTCAACAAAAATTTAAAATAAAAGGAAGTTTACGAAAAGGTGAAATCAATAGGTAAAATATATTCTCTGAAAAATTTTCCGAGAAGGATTTTCAAGCACAACTCAATATTTATTTAGAAGATTGCCCCATTTGGTAAGTTCGTTAGTAAGTCAATTAGATTCCCAAATTCCTTTGTTTCCTTTCCAATGTATTACACAAGGATGAAGCCGACTGTTTGAAAAAAAAACTCCTCCACAGCTTGTCGGCCGAGGTTTGAACTGGAACCTGCCCTGCCGAAAAAAAATCCATCTCGCGGATTCATGCGACCATCAATGAGACAGGGCGTATGAGGGAGGTATTGCGTACCAATTTGAGGGAAGAGCGTGAGGGAAATAAACAATTCATTCCGCATATTGAAGATCTCAATCGAATAGGATTATTCGCACTGCAAAAAGGTTTCGAAGGTTAGGAAGACTTATGATTTTGTTTTTATGTTGTATACATTACTTACTTTTCTTAATATGAGTATTGAAAGAGTAGTTGTTTTTACTTTCGCGAAATCTGAAATTTTAACTAAAAAATAAAAAGAAATAAAAACCGATGCCAAACATGAAAACTGTAGGCTTCTGGTGTGTATTCATGGACGCATACTTATGTCAACTTGCCAGGTGTCCACTTATTTGGCAATTTAAAATTCTCGTCGTGTTTGGATTTTGAAACATTAACAAAATTTTTTTCCTGAAGAGTTATCTAACTTCCCCTTTTCATATACATATATGTGTGAGAGAAAAGAGAGCGAGTGGGGAAAGGGAAGATCGAATACGGGACACAGGGACAGCTTTGACAGAGAGAGGGGATGAGACAGCAGGGTGGGTGTGAGTAGACCAAAATCCCGGAGAGAATCAAGAAGAATCCAGGAAGCGGGGCGGGTGGAGTGTGGCGGGAGGGGTGGGGCGTGGGACTTAGGAGGCTTTGATGGAAAAATAAGGGGGCGAGTGCGAGAGAAATCTCCGCGCGTTCAGAGCGGTTTGTGCTCACCCTTCGACTGGAGGAGAGGCGGATGACTCCGGGGAATTGGGGTGAAGGAGAAGATCGGGGTGGGTGAATATGCGTGTGTGCGTAAAGATTGGCTAAGTTAAAAGGGGGCTCTTCTTCCCTTTCCGCTTCGGGAGGACGTCAAAACAGATGCTCACTTTATTTCATAATATCTCTCGCTCAAAAAAACTATTATGGGAGTGAAATAACCAAAAGACAATATCCAATCTTAGAGAGCTCTCGCGATCGAGTTTGGTCAGAGGGTGGGAGGCAGAGGGGAAAGATGGAGTCTGGGGTTACACTAGGGGGAGTGAGCGTTAAGATAGGGAATCCATCGGAGTAAAGTAGGGTGGGAGGTATTTGTCATGCTCACTATGGGGACAGGGGAATCATTGCTTCCAGCATAATATGCGTATTAGTTTCTGTCGAATGTTAACATTCACCTACATATCCCCTTCCAGTGATTTGAGTGGATGTCATTTGTGGAATCCATATATGTTCATAGTTTATTTAATTATCGCCAGAGGTGATTTGTTTTAAAAAGTTTAGTCATAAATTTCTATGTAGACTTTTTAAATTAATCTTTCTTTGTTGAGTTAATTGCGTTTTTTTGCAATTACATTTTCATGTTAGTAAAACGACAATATTTTCGCGTTAAATATATAATTTGGGTAGTGGTATTCCTGTTAACAGAACACATTAGTGAGCCTATAGCAAACGACTGGAAATAGGAGTCTATGTAAATGACCTATAGCAAGCGTAAACTTACATATAATTTTCCAATTGGAGAAAACACGGAGATTGTTATTATATATGGTATTATACGACATTGAAAAGCAGCAAAAAAAATATATGCAACGTAGCTGAGGTGAAAATAATTTAAAAGGGCATAACCATTACAAATGAGAAGTATCGTTGAAGACCTAACTATATTTAGCGTAACGGCATAGTATTTCTACATCACGTAAAAGAGTCTGATGTGCCGAAATCATGGGCACAAAATTAAATCATCAAAAGTAGCTTTTTTGCTTATTCGTTAAATTAAAAAAAACACATTTGTATCGAAAAAATGCCGAAAGAATAGTTATCGGAGGAAAGGTCCGGTATTATTTATTTTAATTATATATACGAGATCGTGTGTGTGTGTGTGTGTATATATATATATATATATATATATATATATATATATATATTTACGGTGAAAGAACTTTCACTGAAGTCGTCTTCCGCTCAATATAGTCTCTTGATAAAAAGGGGATAAGATTTTGTGAAAATTAACTTCAATTAACTCGGTAACTCTGGTCGTAAAAAGTTGCGTAATAGACCCGCAGGGCTCGTTTAAAACCTGAGGGATACAATAAATACGCACGATAAAAGTTTACCTTCACTGACGCATTTCCTTGTCCTCTCAACAAATTTTGATGGGTGAAAAAACTAACCGGTTATTTAGCCTATCTCACAAGTTTCTTGATAAATGCTACTTATGCCAATACACTATTCAGTTAGTCTCTTGTATTCACTCTTCCTACTAGAAAAATAATGTTGAGTCTACTTTTTTGAATCAACAAATTAACCGAAGAAGAAGCTGACGAATGTAGACCTAACTAGACCTAGACTAGACCTAACTAGACCTAACCTAGACTGGAAAGGTTCCTGTTATTAAAGAGCTTGGGTAAGCATCCATTTCTTGTATTCTGCCACGAGTTCATAAGTTGGACCTTGAATATTCGTTGTCTATTTTTCATCTATTAGATGGTTTTCGTAATCTACGGTTGTTCCTCTCTTCAAATAACCGAGCCTCTTTGTGGTTTTACACTCGTTAAAACTAATGCTTCACCAGCTTCCAAAAATTAACGCAGTTCATAATATTCGGAGCTTATAATGTAAATTTTAACTCAATATTGATCAACGAATACCGTGAACCTCCTCGATAATTTATACATTAGACGTACGTCTTCAGTGTTTGTAATATGATCCTCAAGCTGAGTTCGGAAAACGAAAAGAGTGACCATTACTTTGCCCATGCCCGAAGCAATGACCCCAACGTAAGTTACGTAAGAACGAGCGTCGCCTCCATTAAGACGTGCCCTCACTCGTCTAGCCTAACATCCAGTCCTCGAGCGCCCTTCTTTTTTTTCCTCCCCTAATTACACTGTCAACAGCATCCTTTACACTCTTCCCAACAATTTTTCAACCAGCTAACTCAGAAAAGGTCTCCTCCATCCAGTTAACACGGCATCCTTCGAAACCTCGTTGAAAATTCAAACTATTTAGGATACATGGTTCCACGTATAAACTCACATGTAGGGAGCTGCCAGGGTGTTTGTGTGTGCGTGTATACGTATATATATAAATAATTTTTTACGACTTGCGAGATTGAGAGAGTCGGAACATTATGGTGCTACCTTGCTAAATGCACCCAATAAATCTTCGACTCAATCCTCCTCCTCCATGCTCCTCCACCCTCGACAGACCATTTCCTACGATTTTTCGGAGCGGTTCTCCGCATCACTTTTTCCCAGAGCGAGAGAGTCCAAGTTGAGCTTGGGATGCGGAAGGACTGAGTAACGGGGGGGAGGGAAGGGGGCGACAGGGGCGTGCCATGGAAACTTCGCACCGCTTCGAGGCTTCGGGGATTCTCTCTCTATCTCTCCATGGGGGCGGCGGCGTCGTAAGAGGGGTGGAGGTGGAAGGATGGGAACGGGGGGGTGGATGATTGGCTTACTGCCCCCGGGGGCCCCCCAGCACCGTCCCAAACGTCTCGCCCTCTCACTCGCCCCATCAACTCCTACTCTCTCTCTCTCTCCATATCCCTCACCCTCCCTTCCCGCCCCCGATATCCTCGTGGGTGCAGTGGTTCGGAATGGATATCGGAGGTGGGGGGAGGAGGTTTTCGAGAGGGGTGTGGGGGGATGGTTTGGAAGCGGTAGTAAAGGGGATGAGGGAAGAGGATGAGTGGGGATGACTACGGTGGAGTGGGGAGGGAAGAGGAGGGTTTCACGGATGGGGAGGGGATAGGGGGGACCGACCGTTAAGGGAGGAGGGGAAGAAGATGGCTGACTGAAAGGCAGAGTGTGGAGGGGCACGAGGGTATCGAGGGATGATTTTTTCGGGGAAAAAAATAATTATTTGAGTCGAAAAAGAGGATGGGGTGTATAACGCGACCGGAGTATATATACAAAGAAGTGAATGGGTACAAGAGGCTGGGTTAGAAAGAAAATAAGGGTGAACCTGAGGGGATGGCTCGGGTAGGATTGAGGAAGGGTTGGGTAGAAAGGAAGGGGGCGCCGAGTTCTTTTTTGTACTACTTTTTGGATGCGCTGCCATACCTAAGGACCTTTGGAGGAGCTTCAGCCCTCGGAAAAAAATATATCTATGTTTACGTATAAATGGAGATCTCTCGAAAAGGGTGGAGTGTGTCCCATTAACACGGTGAGGGTTCCTATCCGACAGATTCGAAAAGTAATGACGACATTACTAAGGTCTGGACTGTTTTATGGCTATGCGTATTTCTTTTTTTATATTTCATTCGGGAAACATCGAAGGTGAAATCCCACCTACTGTCGGCCGACCGAGCAGGCTTTAACCATTTTTATCGTTTCTTATTCGGAAAAGGATCAGACACACTTAAATACCTCCGTGGCGTCAAGAAAAAGAGAAAATGTTTGAGAATGGCAGTTTAAAAAAACCCCTCTGTGCCTTAATTAATTCGAATGACCACAGTAAAACTCGAATGCGGCCTCAAAAGAGTCGCGATCGGTGTCTTTCACGGGAAACCCGTTCTCAAATGATTCCGGACCACTGGAATTCGGAACAACAGACCCGATGATAACCATTTGTCAGGAAGATATAACTGAGATTTAATGTGGCGAAGTTTCAAAAAACGTGAAACAAAGCTTCAACCGGCTTTTTCCATCGAATCTGAATTTTTGATATTGCCACAATCAATGAGCGCTCGAAGCCTCGACATCAGTAACCTATTATCCTATCAGTAACCTATCCGTATCAGTATCCTATCAGTAAAGTATTAGAAGGGAGGAAAAAAAGGCACAATAAAAGAGATGGCAGTTGAATCATAAGAACTAGGGAAATAGACAAAGATTCTTTGAAAGAATAGGGATCGTTATGATTATATCTTTCATATTTCAGAATCTATTTCAGCTCTGACCGTCCTTAAGAATTAAGTAACTTGCTCTTTTAATATAGACTAAAATTTGTCAAAAGTGGTTTGGCGAACATTCAACTATCAATGGAATTCCTAATATTATGCACACAAGGAATGCAATAACCATGTAATAATGACAGATAAAAAGCCGTTGGCTTCATGAAATAATTCTTTGGTCCCGCAAATACATCAACTCCTATCGTAGTGTAAAAATAATTTTCATAATTTTAATAAAATGGCCATAAAATTAATTGTTACATTATTTCACTAATAAACAAGCAGTGATTAACAGATTACTGACGAGCCATGAACAATTGAGTTATTCACGGATACCCATCTGTAGCATCCAAGAAATTCGCTTTACTTGACAATGAATACGTTGGCCAGGGCAAAATACGCAAATCTCAGATACTTGAATACCGCGCTTCAAATAATATTCTTAGTTTATTAAAAGGAAAGAAACTCCATTGATCCTTCCACTTCCTCAATTATGCATATAAGAACTAAAATAAAATTCAATGGAAGGATCCATAGCAATAGTTAAACGTTCATCCTGCCAATTGAATCATAAACAATTCTGCTAGATACTATTGGTTAGTAGTCGGAATTACTCCCGTTCCATCTAACTCTACTTGGGAGGATGTTCCCCTCACAGACGGACACAATGGAAACGGAGTAGGGTGCATCCCCATTTCAGAGTACTACCGCCAGCCGGTAGTACGAATGGAATGACGCAGGTGCTTAAGGGCGGCGGAGGGACTCCAACGTCTGTCGAACTCGGCCGTAATAACATAACGTGCGTGGGATGTTCCAGGAGCATCCGTGTCACTTCCTCCCCCGGGGGAGTCGTCCCCCTCCCGCACCCCGGAATAAAGGCCGACGCACACAATAATAATTGAGGAACGCCACCGCGCGTGGGGGATGGGGGTGGGGGGCGTGGAGGACCGCCGAGATCCGTAACTACCGGTCCCGAAAACGCTTCACGCGCGGCGTGAGCGACCGTGGAGGCTTGGGACGTGCAGGAACGATCGCCCAATTGTTTCTCGCTCGGCGCACACAGCGTTTTGTCCCGGCCGGGGGTGGACTGAGGAGGGCGGGTGGGTGGGCGGGGTTTCAGGGGTATAGGGGGAACAGGGGGAAGGGGGGAGAGGAGGAAAGTGGGAGAGTGAGCAGGGGAGAGGAGAGAAAAGAGACGAGAGAGGGTGGAGTGGGAGTCGGCGGTGGTGGGCGGGCTCGAAATTCGCTCCGTTTGCTCTCGCAAGGGCACACGCACACTCGCATACACACACGCACACACACACACGCGCGCATACACACATACCATCCTCGGCCGGGAAAAACTTCCCTTTGGCGATGGAACGGATTGGACCGAGGGGAGGTTACTTTAAGGGAAGGGGGTGGCGTTGAAGGTGGGGTGGGAGAAGCACTTGCGGTAGTGCGAGGAGAAGGAATCGGGGGAGGGGGAATGACGGGTAGGGGTGGATAGCAAAAGGAGCCGAAGGGTAGGAGGCGGGGGAAGGTGCGGGGGAGGGAGGGATGGGAGAGGAGTTGGATTGACTTTCCTCACTCCTCAGGGTCACCTTTCCTCACTCCTCAGGGTTGTTCGGTTGGATGGTGCATACTGGGATAACGAACCCCCGACTATATAGTTGGGCAGATATACCACCACCTTAACCTCTTGGCTTTTGACATGAGGATGCTTCCAGAAGAATAGAAATGCGAGACTTGAAACGAGGCGAACAATTAACAAGCATTTATGACGATATGCACTATTTAAAAAGGCGTTACCTCCTGTGATATATATATATATATATATATATATATATATATATATATATATATATATATATATAACTATTTCACGCATGTTTCTGCTATTGATTTTAAGAAGAGACTTTTTTTGCGATTACGACTGCAATTCGCCTTGTGTTTCTTCCCACTTTTGCCTAGAAGCAATTTAGATGAATTAGATCGAAAGTTTGCTTTGATAGGTGAGGGTATAGGCCCGGCGGTAATGTGAAATTCACAAATGCTAGGTAGAATTCGCTGAATTTCCCAATGCCCTCCCACGATATCCCAGGCACATAAGTAACTGGGGGAGGGGGGGATCCAGGGGCGCTATTCGCACTTGAACGCGGGACCACCACTCAATAGTCCTTCCTTCTGGCCTAAAACGCGGGATAACCATATTGATACACATGATCACTAATGCGATTGAACTTAAAATTAAACCACTTTGCCTTTCCGCATAAACAACTTTTATTTACTACCTAGGTTTCGTTATGGTATAACATCATCAGGGACCTGATGATGTTATACCATAACGAAACCTAGGTCGTATATAAATGTTTTTTATGTGGAAAAGCCAAGTGGTTTAATTTTAAGTTCAATATAAAGAATTTCCACCAAGTGACGCCAGAAACTGTTTTATTTGCTAAAGCAATTATTTTTGACTAGATAAATAACACTTAACAAAGATACATTTAATAATGATGTTTTTTTCATTTCTATAGAAATTTAAACTGAACATATTCACAGTTTAAATTGTAAAATATTTCAAATATAGATCAAGTCAAATATCAAGGTCTCAATAACTAAATGTAATATTTTCATCGTATTACTAACTAACTAAAGCTTTGAATTACTTAGGGATGAGGTTTGAATAAGTTTCAAAAGTTGTAAAATATGAACAAAATATTGTAAATGTGAATATGTAAAATATGTACAAATATGTAAAAAATTCGTTTGATACCAAAAAAGACATTTCGTAAGCTACATGGAAAAGGCATTAAGTTTCTACATCATGAAATAGAAACCAGCAGAAATTACCTGCTTGTAATGTTGATTGATCTAATATTTCCCAATTATAGTGGAAGAGATCTCACGTAGCGTTTTCCCGTGCTCCGATCCATGTTCGGGCACTGGTGGGAGAATATTAAAAAGTATATACAAAGTAACACCTTCAGTCGAACGGGGTTCACAAAATGAACCTCGCAACTTGGCACCTTATATTGAGCACAAGAGATTGTGCCTACCTCTGTATCTTAAAATTTCCTCCGATATATTAACTGTTTAAAACAGTTACAGAAATTAGACAAACAATTCCTTCCCCTTCTACAGTTTCTGTAGTTACGGATTCAAAAATATTTAGAAGGAACTATTGCTCCATCCGAAATGCTGAGTAAAAGAGACATTATTAATACGTGTTCACATTCACACCATTAAGTGGTCAAAAATTGACTTGGAAATCGAATTATTTGGATAAATTAGAAGTTATTCTTATTATAGTTATTAGATGGAATGAATACAAGTTTTCAAATTTGTTCATTGTATTTGAGTTCAATTTTATTTTTCAGAATCGGTCAATAGTGGGTGTGCAAGATTCTTTTGGTTCGAGTCGACTGTTTTTATTTAGGAAATTTCCCTACAATCAACTCTTTCCATTCCAGCATCACGTCACATCGCGTGAATATGACGCAGTACACGTCAAATACGCGTATAGAGTGTAAGACCAAGTTAAAACGACAATATTACCTTTGAACGTGGTCCCAACATCTCAGCAGTAACTCCTTCGGCTACCACGAAAACTGTATGTGTAAGGGATCTGTATCTGGAGGAACAGGACACCAAGCGTTAATTATTTTTGATATGGTATAAAATAAATAGCTTATCGAAATAGTAACTGCTTCAGAAGACGTGTTTTATCTACGACAACATGATGAATGAAGGAAAGATGGACATGAATTTTACCTCAATCACCTTGAGTGGATGGTTTCTTTATCGTATCCGAACGGCCGGACCTTCTTAAATACTTCGTCGTCAGAACTTCTCATTGATACACTCACTCTTCCAGATGTTAATGAAAGGCTCATCTATCTCTGTAAAATTTTTAATCTGTTTTTTTCTCCTTAAATTCTTGAGGAACCCACTTAAATGGGAATTTATATTATTTCGAAAATGTTCTCAAGGGAATCCCGAGAAAATTTTCTCATGGGAAACCTTCAGATTGTAGACGGATGTGAGCATGAACCGACGGCTCATAACACGAATTACAGATATGATGGATGGATCTACTACTTCGTCATTTCTATGAAGCCGGCCACTTCATTGAAAATTTGGGCTAACATTGTATAACACAGCAGAAGGCATTGACATTTTAACAATACATCAAATGAGCAGAAATAAATGCTGGAATAATTTAAACAGCTGGTTAGGAGAATGGTATATAAATTAAAATTAACTTGCTACTTATATCCCAAACGCTTTTGACAATGCAATAATTTCAGTGTTAAACCATTCTCGTGTGCAACCAATCGCAACCTAAATGGGAAACTGCATTTAAAGTATAACCCTTTTTTAGTTCCAACAATGTATTCTAAGCCAATTTTTTTGACGACACATTACTACATCAAATAACGTATGAGCGTGGCGTCTTCAACCACACGCGAATCCATTCATTCGCATCCTTCAAAGCATCGAACCGGAAGCTGCAGCCGCCGCTGAAGCCAATCAGAAGTGGGTTCGGATTACAAGCTCCATCTTTTCGTGATTCACTTTTGTTTATCCAATCTCGCCGAAAGCACGGGAGCTTTCACGAGATCCCTCTCCACCCATGTTATTTTCATCGCCTCTTTCAAACACATCGGGATCTGATTGCGAGGGCATCGCGTATGCTGATGAGGGAACGTGAGGATGGAAAGCCGAAGGAAAAAGTGGAGAGCCGTGGGAAGCGGAGACAAGGCCGCTTCGCGATGGGAAGACATGAATACATATAATACGCCGTTGAGTTTATGGAGAGATGAGGTTGGTTATGAGATGAGGTTGGAGGCGGCGTGAAGGGCGAATAAAGGGTTAGGGTGTTGGAAGGAGGAGGAGAGAAGTGGAGGGAGTAGGCGGCCACCCCACGTCTGCAAGGACAAGGAGCGGCGGAGGAAGCCTGGGGCGCGAATTTCATTGAGACGCCGAGCTCACGTTTGAATCTCTCTCTTCTCCTCACTCCCAAAGAGCTTATTACCTATAATTTATCGTATTTATTCCCACTGTTTCCACGACCGCCCCTCCACTGCTAATGGCAGACGGTTTTAAAGGTCTTCGTTGTTGGACGGAATGTGTGTGTGAGTATACCTCTCGCCCTGGTCGAGGGTTCGACTTCCGCTTACGGCATGGGCGTGGTCTCCGTCGTTTTAATGATTTCGCCGCTCGTCGTAAAATCCGTCATATGCTGTTGCCAAGAGATAATTATGGATAAATAACTAAATAAACTAAGGTAATATAGTAGTGGCCAAAGGCAAATATTCCATTAGTGTTTCCAACCGCTCCATTGGAATAATTTACTCTGCCGGGTGAATTGCAATAGCGTCCTTGGAGCTGGAACCAACAAAATCAATGCGTTGTGTTCCCTTTCTCTGTCTACCGCCAAAATTTTCCTTATTGGTGGCTGGCCAAAGTGATATACTATAATGGGGAGACAATAGAGTTTACATTCTGTGTACAATAGTTGAAGGGCTATGAATTACTTATTAATTCCAGCATACTAACCAAAAACCGCAAGAATAAATTAAAAGGAGCTGCTGGGATTTTATTTAAACAGTTAAGTTTAATATCGCTAAACTTGTTCCTTCCAGAAAAAGATGCGAGTTTTAGTAAATCCAAATATTTGACAGTGGAGGGCGTCCTAAGATAAATGGTGCCGTTTTTAGCATGTTTTCCATAAAATATGGTTCTACCTGAGCCGTTGAATGTTTTCTTAGGTTCCCAAAATTAAATCGACCCGATGGTGATTTATTTTCTGTGATTGGGTCATACAATTGGGCCATTCATATTAAACAATGTTCGGCATTGACATCCAACCACCTTCGATGAGAGACTATAATTTCGCTTTCATCGATGCGGGATCGAAAGCTTCCAAAGCGTTGGAAAACAGATTGGCAAAAGTCAACGACATGACATCTTTGTCATGTCGTTGACTTTGTCAAATTGCGATCGTAGCTTGTCCATTGTTATTTTTAGACAAGAGGTCCCAGAAAGAGATGATGCTTAATGATGGCGACATGATTATTTTAAAGAAAATACTACATCACGATCGAAGAAAATCCCTGGTCAGCCTAATGACGACACAACATTTCAACAAAGCCGGGAGCTGTCCCCGACAAGACGACAGGGTGGGCGAGGTGAACATGAACGAAACTCCGGGGGCAAGGGAGGGGGGGGCGCAACGGATTTTTTCATCAGGAAACAAGTGGATGCGTGTAAGAAGAATAAAAGTCTCCCCGAAAAAAAAGATGGAAGGGGGCAAAGGGCGGCATTCGGAGGAGGCGGAGGAATTGGGGGAGGCACGATGGGGGGTGGAGGGGAAAGTAGGTGAGGGCACGGCTGCGAGGGTGGGGGACCGTAGGGGTGCTTCGGAGGGAGTGGGGAAGGAGCGGGAAGGGGTTCGGTTATATGGCGAGTTGACAAGGGGGAGCAAGAGGGCAAAAGATGCGGGGGAAGAGAGGAAGGGGGCGCGGAGGGAGCGTTTGCGGATGCGGGGACGGAAAGAGGGGGTAGGGCGGCGTTCCGTCTGGGGTACCGATGAGTGGAAGGAACTGAGGGGAACGCTGGGGGTTTCTGTTGCTCCGAGTCGACCAGGGTGATGCTGCAGTGGGAGGGGGGCAACCCCAAATAAGGAGTAGTAGATATCGGGAGAGGGGAATGGGATGGGAGGGACTTTGAAGGGGGTGGGGAGGAGGAGATTGTCCCGTGGGTGGTTGGCAATAGAGAATAGGTGGGGAAGGGATGTGGTGAGGCCGTAGACGGGGGGGGGGGGGGGGGGGGGAAGGGGTCGCGCGTTGTGAGTGCGAACGAAGCGTTCGTTCCCTTTTGGCGCGCGGGGGCGTTGTTGCAGTTTAATCCTCATCCCAGGCTTAGCATCCGTACCCTTTCGTGGATTCTCCCCGGCGGGTGAGGGGACTGCGATCTCTCCCAGGGGGAGGAGAAGGTCGAGGGGACGATTACCGCGAGGGCAAAGGGGCGGGGGGAACCGAGTGCAAGTGAAGCCATGATTTATGTCTTCATTCCACGTGCGCGCGGGCGGGAGGGAGGGCGGCTGCGGCCGGGCGGAATTCTGGAGCACGGGGGCCGTGGATTTCTTCACCCCGCCTTCCTCCCCCTCCCACATTCAAATGAACACGTGCGATTCATGCGAATGCGATTACTGTGCGAGCGCCTCTGTTTCCCCCCAAAACGAGTAGGAGAGATGTGGCGGAAAGGGGAGCGTTCCGCACCGCCTGATGGGGCTGCATAAGGATGGAAGTCATCTCAAGCCTCACACTCGAGTCATATCGCAAGTGAATTACAACAGGATTCTCGAAACATCCCTTAAAACCGCAGTGGACATCCCCCCTTTCAAAGTCAAACTGAAGATAGATATATTTATCGTCGATTGGGGTTCCAAGAGAGAAACAAGTGTAAAGAAGAATAGTTCCCACTGCCTTACCAATCACACTTTGGCATTTAATAGCAATAAGTACCTAATCGTACATCGGACTGTGACCAGGTGGATGGGCGAAAGGGGAATACCCCTTAACGGAACTTAGAAATTACAAATATTTTTTACGGAAACCTCTGATTTTGTAAAATGATTGGGAATTCTGCAAATTGTATGCGTCACGCAGCCTAATATTTGCATATCTAACTCTTGTCAACTGTTAGTAAGGCGACAACATTCTGAATATCCCATTAAAAGTCTTGGCAATTCTTTCTCTTTATAACAGGGATATCAGTTCATTTTTCATGATAATTTTATTTTTTAATTACCAAATCGCTACACTTATCGGTCTTCATTATCACGAAGGAATATTACAGCAATCGTATAAAACTATCATAAAAATGGTCAAAAATAAAATATTTTTAATCTCAGAATATTTCTGATAATCCGTCTCCTCTTGATATTCCAATAAATAAATGACTCCTGGTTTGGTTTGCTCTTAGGGGCCGAACCACGATAGTTGATAAAACACCGTAGCGGTGGCAGGGCTTGAAACACCGACCTTAGGGTGGTTTGTGACTCTTTGTTGGGTTGAGCGTTCTTAAGTTTGTATTTCAAACGAGCATAGCGTAAAAAAGGCCGAGAGAAATTTGGTGTGAGCACAGAGGCTGTCAGCTCGATATCAGCGACATTTTGCGGTTTTATCATTCTTGCATTTTGTGGTATGGTATAAGGTATGCCGATGAAGCTTCACATACCATTTCGCATGATTAGCTTAACTTTCTCATTTACTCGTACATTGAATGGGAAGGCCATTCGAGCACAAATATCCCCAAATCTTGTATCTAGCACGGCATCACCCATATTGGTTCCTTACATGTCTCAAACACAATTTTAGTCGAAGAATTACTCGCTAAACCATCGAAGGGCTTTTGCATCGCCAAAGGCAGGCAAATCCGAATGAAATAATCGCCCGTAGTCCTTGAAAGTTTCGATCCTCGCGTTCGAAATGGACGTCATGATGCGTCATTATGTATCATGAATCACCATTCTGTATCTTAATCGTAGATTGTAACTTCTCAATACGCTCCAAAAGACTCGTATGTTCGTATTGAAACTTGATCGAAAGCGGAGCAAGACTGCCAAAATTTATGGTGATTACCATGTATCAGCAGTAGTTGACCGCTCCGGAGAACACATCACTTTTGATATTTATTGTTATACAATTGAGGCCTGAGTATATTTCTCAGCTATGAATAACCCCGATTCTATCCGGCCAGCCGTCTTAATCTGTCATTTCTTGTCATATATTATGAAGTGAAATGATATAATATTCATTCATATCGTATTCGCCAATAAAAAGAGTTTTTTCGGTGTTATTAAAGTAGTATGCCACTGAATATTGTATGGTAGGAAAGGATCCAGACAATTACGGATATAGATTATTGAATGGCAGGTAAATCCAAGCGATAGCAAACTGAAGACTGCCGGGTCTGATTTTGGGTAATAAAGTACAAGAAGGCCTTCGCATTTAATAGGGATGCTTTCCTAAATAAACTCTATTACGGGAAGTGTGCCGACGAAGATCATGATTCATACGTAGCCATTTTTCCAAATAGCCTGTGTGTCAGCTAATTTTGGAACAGAATATACTTTAATATTCATATGCATCTCACAATTTAACACAATCAGATTATTAGTATGGATTTTAGTCGCCTTCTTCCATTTCGACATAATATTTCCGTATTTTGTTCCATGTTTAGTTTTTTAGCGATCATTCTGGACCACCCTGAATCGACTATAATACCAGGCAATCAGCAACAGTTATCTCTTTTATGTATTTAATTAATAAAATATAAAAAAAATATAGTCATTATAAAATTTTGTTTCGTCTCAGCTATGTCATTGGTTGAAATTTTCTTGCCAGATGTCCTCAAGTGGGAGATCACGAATTAATCAGTTCAATGAAAGCTCTTCGGTACATTTAACTTGCGGAATTGAGACGATTCAAGGAAATGTGAAATGTATTAATTGTGTGAACATCTCTCATTTTCCGGGTTCGGGTGGAGGAAAACATTAAATTACATCATGGGTACTTCTAGTAAATATTCCAATGGTAGCACTATATGTTCTTCATGGTTGAATTTGGGACTACCTAAATTCCTTTTTAGTCTTTAGAATAATAGTAGTAACCTAGCATAGATCCTTTGACAAGCATAACTCCTTTAACAAAAGTTATTACACAGGCTAATTCATAGTAAATTTAAACATATTCGGAATAGATAATGTCGTTACGCACGTCATGAGACATGACTGCGCAGGTTAGATGCAAGATTTTTTTCAACTAAATAAGCTGTCTATTTGCCAGATTACCCGGGTCGAATTTTAAAACGCGTCAAAATATTCACTTTTTAATTTATATTTTCCAATATTCTCACTTACATATTTTTATCATCTATACTATTTAATAGATTCGACTCTTCTTTGTTTTTTTATCCATTAAGTCATTTAAGACTTTCTTTAGTGGTTCTGTGGGAGATTTTTTCCAATGAGACCTAGCCGCTGGAAAACGGATCTACATACAGAGAACACAAGCAAGAAGATAGAGTTATACTACATTTTTTATAAGCAGTATGTAGTCAATCACTACCCGGGAGAACTTTTATTGTTCAATCCTCATAATAAACATTATTTACTGAATAGCGTAGACCCCTTGGGTAAACAGAGATGTGAAGCTGAACTTCCCCTCGTAGTTCGACTGCCCGAGGGTGAACATTTCAAAAAACGCGTTTATTGTAGGCAGTGCAATCGTCCCTTTGGGAGATGAAGATCCCCTCGGGACGCGGATGATTCACACCGGATTCATCATATATCTGCACCCATTATTTTGTACGATCATTCGGGATTATAAACCAACCCTCAAGTTATTTAGCGTCACGCTCATTCCAAAAATATGAATTAAAATTAAATTAAGATTTAACCCCCCCCCCCCATAGTTCCTCATTGCATAAACTCAGAGAGAATTTTTAGTAGCCATTTCTTAGGTCATTGAGTCATCGCAATAGGAAAAGGGTTCACGTAATCCAATTCAGATTCAGTAAGGCTGAATGAACAGAGAAAGATTTTTTGTGTTTTTTTAAGTTCATGTCGCGATTATGCTTTGAGGTGGTAAAAGGATAAACCCCTTTATATGCTAAAGTCATGCATGGACATTCATAGCGCATGAATGATAATCATGAGATAGGGATATAGAGCCAAATCAAAGTTGCCGTTTAGTTATTTTCAAATTATAGGAAATTGCATGTGTTGATGAGGATTTGATTGAACGAAAGTTGAAACAAACACCCTGGTTTCTTTGAATACGTTGTCCTCTTTAAAGAAGTTTCGTTTAAAAAGGAAAATAACGTTATTCTTACCATAAACTATTGAAATGTAAGTTTCCAAAAGAAAATCGAATGTGGAAAGCAGTGTTCGCAGTAAACTATATAGAAAGACCACATATTCGAAAGAATTTTTAATAGTACACATGATAAAGTATTTTTTAAATTGTTACCCTTCTGCATGGAGATATTAATATTTTTAAGTGAGGGATTACGCACAAAAACATCATGAGCAGACTTTAAAAGTAGGCAATCCTTCATTTATAAATTCATCGCATTTTTTGGCGTCAGTGGTTCCATCACTATTTGTCGGTAGGACCTCGTGATATTAGAATACAAATTTGTAAATCATAATAAATAATCAGAAGCTCATATTTATTCATTACGGCGAACGAACAATTTAATCAATTTCCTTAATGATCACTTTCCCGGAACCTTTGGGTAATTATTTCATGGATAACCAACAAAATTCTTCCCTCCGAAATTTATCTGCAGGGGTGGCGCCTAAGAGCAAACAACTAATTCATAATTTATGCCGTAAACAATAAAATAGGAATATAGTTGTACATATTTGCACCGGCATCAAATGAGACCGTTTGCTATCATTACTTCTCCCGAAACGAAGTCACCATGGTTAACACAGAATTTTATCCCCTTCTTTCGGGAAGAAAATACCGTGCTACGGAGGATAAAACCGGCACATACCCCCGCCCAGAAAACATTTATTGGAGTTGAGTTGTGTAAGGAAGAGCAGTTGGACAAAGAGAGAGAGAGAGAGAGGGAGGGAGGGAGTTCGACGGTCGAGTGAAAGCGAGTGTTTGGGGCGGGGTTCCGAGAGGCACCTCATGCAACAGTGGCGCCCAAACCCCTGACCTCTTTTGCAAGATGGCCCTGCTCCCCACGAAATTCGTTTGACCTACGCGCTTAGTAATATATATGATCCCTCCAGCTAAACGGGCTTGGTAGAACAGGAAATAGGGGAATGGGAGGGAGAAGAAACTGGCTGGGAGGGAAGAGAGTAGGCCGGGGAGGTTGCAGGAGTGTTGTGGGGCGGAGAGGGGGAAAGGGTAGGAATGACGAGGAAGAGTGGGTGGGGGGGGGCGAGAGGGTGTGTGGGCTGGGTGCGAGTAGCGAGTAGGAGTGAGGGGGAGAGGACCAAGAAGGGGAGGAAAGGGATTAAGCCAAGCATCAAAGATGTGGAGACAAAGAGGCAATGTCAGAGATTGATTGCACCGCAATCACAACCGACCTGCGAAGGGAATGGGGGAGGGTGGGTGGATGAAGGAAGAAGGGGGATGTAGGGGAGGCTGGGGTTGATGATGGAAAGGGAAGACGTGAGGGAGACTTCGATAGAGTGGGGAGTGTATGGTGAACGATACTATATATATTTATCTATATGAGAGAGAGAGAAAGAGGGGGAGGAGGAGGAGAGGGGGAGAGAGACGGATGGGTAGGAATTGGTATGGCAGGGCAATAAGATGGCAGGCGAGGGAGCAGTTAAATGAGACGTGTGCGGCTAATTTCCTATCCCTTCCCACCCTCCTATCCCCAAGACCAAACCTAATATCTCCAACTAAACCCTCCCCCTCATCCCCACAACTTGTCTCTATTTCTCTCTCGACCATTTGGTCTAAGGTTTCCGCTGAAGAGGACCTGGGGATACCTAGTCGGGTTTTTCGTTGTTCATTTAACATGGCGACTGATTTTTCTTCACTTACTATGACCTCCTGAGGCAGACCGCGTTAAGAGGAAAAAATTTCAAGATTCAAGTCTTCGTAATATCGCGGCAGGCCGCCGTGGTAATACTTACATGTTATTATGTTACACGAATCCGCTGTTTACCTGAAATGAGTGATTAATATACTACTTGAATCATAATGCTCAGTTTCCACGGCAATGAAGTCTGAGTCGGTTTGTTTGACGCATTAAAAATATTCTTACCACAACTTATTCACTCACATTAGACCTATTTTGGGTAAAACTGACAAATCATCTATGTTTTGTACCAACCGAATACATGAACGTAGTAATTACATATTCATGAGAGATCAATGAAGTTATTATTTGGCCAGTTGCATTTACTGGAAACCGCAATGGCTTCTGGGGCTCTTCGCTTCTGACATTGGATAACGCTGTTATACTAGGATCAAAGTCCCGGAAAGTTTATGCTTTGAAAGTTGATATTTCCGATTACATAAGGTAACGGTTTACGAAGCCTAGCACGTAGTAAGGGGATGATGGCGTTTGCATTGTATAAATCCGCCGTGCCTGTGGGCAAAAATTTAGGTGTGCTGACCTTTTGCCCCTTACTTAAGCCCGTCTTTTTAAATGTAATGAAAAAGCAACGAAGAATTATTTCCGTTAATTTGACCACACTTAGAATAGACAACCAGAATTTTGGACCGATCGGGGAAAATCTAATCAAGAAGCAAGATTATTTTAAGAAAAGATCAGCTTGATTTGAAAAAATTGTTGAAAAATCATCCGCCGGAAAAATCGTGAAGGGGTTAATAGAAACTAGTATGGGAGTTATATCACACTCCCTAAGAGAACATGCAAAACTTTTAAAAATTTAAAAATATTCCAATTTATTTCTTACACCGATGGATCGAAAGAAGTTCAAGCTATATCGATGCATAAACGAAGGTAATTTTAGCTCCAGTGACGTTCGTTTTAAACATACGTACTTCCTTGTACAGCTACCGAAAACAGCAAAACAAGGTTAAACTTCTTTCCAAGGTTGCCGTGGAGTTTTCTTTTATGAGATATATAGATTTTTCCCGATGATTCTCGGTGTTTGGAGGTGTTTAATACATGCACTCATGGAGGTAACAAGAAGAATGACCGGACGATTTCGATACTTGCATTGTGAAATAACATCGAATCTTTTCAATCGTGAGGACGCTCATACAAATCTAACAACATAATAAGAATTATTTCAACACAAGATTGGAAACTGTGGTACTTCAACCAATAAGAACACTCTCACAACCACGGAAAACAATACACATATTACGTAGTATAACCAAATCGGGACCAATGTCAATATCACACGTGGATCTTGAAAGTCACCACGAACGTTGATGTATATCCAAAAAAGTTAATATATTTTTACAAATCGAACATTCACGAGACCTCGTAACTGTGGATGTGTTGACCTCTACCACAAGGCTTTGGATAGAGTCGAATTAAATATAACTTATTATTAAAAATTGCAGTTAATTTTATTAAATACATATAAATCAGCGCATTCAATGAAATATAATAAAATTGACACTGAAATATTAAAACCAATCACTGGTTGTTGTCCAGCACGGCTTTTACTATTGTGATGGCCGTCTGCATTTGCTCGTTAATGTCCGATTTTGATTATACACTATTTGTATGTAGGACGTACAATAGCACTCTTGGTGAATGTCAAGATCCATTGGTGACTGTCAACATCCATCAATATTCAGCCTTCACCGCAATGTATATCGCAGAGAGAATGCTGCCAGCAACAAGTATCCCAAACGCCAACACATAAATTTTCGCATCGACTGATATTTCTTCGTGTATGGCTGGTGCCCTAACATCCCCCCTCTTCACACGCCCCTACGGCGGCTTTTGGGATATTTTGTAGATATAAATACATTTTGGCAATAAAAATATTCGAGCTCGCAGAGAAGGTGAACCTATAACGATGTTTCCTTAAACTTTGAATACATATATGATGTTATTATTTCAGTGATTCTGTTTTGCCAAAATAAATAAACACTTCAAATTGATTTCCGTAGCAAGTTTCGAAACTGAAATGGCAGTCCGTCTGTCGTTACCACTATATAAATTTTGGTAGAGTTACTCGGAAAAAACTGAAAACCGAGATTAACCGATCAATAATATAAGTTGAAAATCCTTACACTTCAACGGCTATTCCTTTTCCAAACGCTTTGACCTTTACCCAAATACTATCTCATATACAAATACCGGTCTTTTCTGGTTCCCTTTCTATGGGAGTCTTTCCTGGGAATCACCAAAAACCCAGCGGACACTGGTAGAGTATCACGCAGGCGCAGCCAAATTTCGATTAATCGGCTCACTTAAGAGAGGCTATGTATGGCATCATAGAAAGTTCTCCAGACTGAATGCAACGAGCGACAACGCACAAATTATCCTGAAAATGTCATCACTGCACTTTTGTTCAAAATCCAAGTTTAATTTTCCAAAATGGCCGAATTGAGCCCAGTGGGTGACTCGTACACCTGCTAATCTATAGGCGGAGAGTTGTAGGATTTCATTCTCGGGGATAGGGGTACTGTTAATACAAGGCTCACGTTACTTAAACATATCGTTCTCGGGAAAAATGACATCTTAAATTTATCCCTTCTGCACTTAATCTCTCTCATTTGATTTACATCATCTCTCCCAATAATAGAAGGTTGAAAGTTAGGTAAGAAAAGTAGGAGGAGAGAGATATAATAGAGAGCAAGAAGGCAGATATACACTAGGGTTAAACAAAGAGGGAAATGATGTAGGAAAAACATAAAGCGGTTCTCACGATACTAGAGAATAATAGTCGTAATAGAATGTCCAAAACCTACATGTAATTTGTAGAATACCTAGAATGAATAAAAAATTGTGACAGTATCTCAAATATACAGCTGCAGAAATCCAAAATTCCTAGCTGCGGGAGATTCCGCAACAATGACTTTTTACGGAGTAATCCGCTACTATGCATTACAATGCCACAATTTCAGAGTGTAGAAGGCCAAGGCGAATGATTTTTACACTCTGAAATTTTTGCATTACGGATATCCCTCAAGAATCCACAGTTAGGTGATGCACCTCGGTGGGAGACGTTTAACGTGTCGGGGTCCTCTGTGGAAACCTCACGCCAATCCCCACTGCTCACTAAGAAGTGCCCCATACAGCTGCGATGTGGCCGAAGCTCAGGGTGGTGAGCGGCGATTGGGGAGGATTGGGTGGGGCCACTCTCGGGGTCGCATCACCCGCCGAAGGGGAGAGATCTGGGAGGGGGGAGGCAAACATTGTCGGAACAAACAATTGCACGCGAGATGCCGCATGGAGTGACGCGTGACGTCGTCGTTGCAGAGGAGAGCGGGGGTGGGAGCGGAGGCAGGGAGTACACGCTTAGTGGGGGAGGGTACGTGGAAGGGTGGCAGAGGGAGGGAAAGAGGAAGGAAGGGAGGCATGCGACATGCAGGCGGACGAGCAACAGGACGGCCCTCTTCAGTTCAAGGGGGTCGTGGTTGTAGTGGGTCGTACGCATTTGCCCCACCCGCCTCCATACTCCCTTCCTCCTCCCCAACTCTGTCTCGCCCCCCGCATGTTATTGGAGTTGTCCGACATAAGGTTCACGAGCAAGAGAGTAAGGTCCATTACGTAGGTTTCCATCAGGCTTCGCAAAAGCTTTCCCGAAGAGTGTCCTCCCTCCTTCCCCGAGGTAAACAGTCGTGAGGAGAGGCGCGAGGAATGTCGCCGTATTCTTTGGATTCATGGGACGACCGATTGTTTGGAAGACAAGGCCGACTGCCCAAATTGAGCGATTTTTCTTGGGTTTCTCGTACGTGTTGCTGTGTTTTGTCCGCCGAGCGCATTTCCCCCCTGCGAGATCGCCCGATTTGGGTAGCACAACAGCCAATGAAACCCTCGCCGCTCCCCGCGTACTTGCTTACTCGTGTTTGCAACATGCCTGGGAATCCGCAAAACCCGACCCACGCACTCAACCTCAAGGCTATTAGTTCGGATATTTTGCGGTGCTCTTGTCGACTGGATACGATGTCTCGAGTCTCCATGTGATCAAAGATATGCGCCGCTGTTACCTCGGGAAAAAACACTGTTGCAGTTAGTCAGTCATTCGATGTGAGAAATCTGAGTATCACAACGCAAATGAAATTACATCACAACTTGATTGCAACTTAATCGTTGCTCCTTTGAGTAGCGGTATTTCGAGAAACATATCTTGATACTGTAAAAACATACGATGCAAACTGCAGGCTCTTGGTGAATGGTATTGTGCATTTATATTAAGCGAAGCAAAACGGGAGGAATATAAAAGACTTTTTTAGGAAATGGGAAGTATATCAAAATAATAAATGATAATTAAATCGGTTGTCAATAGTAGAACGCATTTAAAACAATAGAATGTCTTGAGCACGATAACACCTGTTCATAAATGTTCGCTTGTTGCCATCACAGATAAGTATTTAGTTAAGTCAGACTTTAAAAGCAATCCTTTATTGTTCTAAGCACTTCGTGTGATATTCAGCCATGCCGAAAATGCTTTATCTGGAAGGAGTTAATTTACAATTCGAATAGAAATACTTCCAAGGAAAGAAAACATTTACGATGAGATAAATACTCTTTAACCCGATGATTTATTTAGTTATGCGGGGATATATTAGTCAACGTATACTCGTAAAGTTGTGTAGAATCAATTCATTTGCGAACTATAATGATATCCATTACATCAACTATTTTCAAAGCTAATGTGTTCGATTAACCAAACATGTAACGTATACATTTACATTATCTGCTAAGTGAGAAGGCGGTTGCCTAAATGATAACTTTCCTGTAGTTATGGAATTACTTCGATAAACACCTACTTAATTTTAAAGGTTCACAACGTTGAGCAATAAGTCTAAGTGAAGAATTTTTTTGAAATAATTTACACTTGACCGGTTTTTTTTCTTCCCTCGTCCAATACCTCATCGAATGAAATTCATATGCTGTCACCTAGATAACTGCAGCCAACTTAATGGACCATCGAAACCCTCGGAGCAATCTAACCGATATTCCTTTGCGACACTTATCCTCTTGCGCCTTTCCCCACGAACTCCCTCCCAAATATTTTTCCCCTATCCCACCCGCCACACTCACCCACCTTCACTCAATCCTTTGTCAGAAAGCCTACGTCTCGCTCTTTGCCGGCTACACCCTTCCCTCGTGTTTGAATCGAACCGAATGGAGGAGGCCTCCTGCTACCGCCACTTCAAATCTCGACCATCGAAAGCGGCTCGGGGAAAAATCGACCAGGGTGACTCAGGAATGTGTCCCCGCTCCACCCTGGGGGGCCCAGGGTTGGGAGGGAGTCGAAACTTTATTGGTAGGTCCACCCCGACACGGGACGCTCCCCGTTCCGGAGAGAATGCGTCCCCGCCTCCCTCCGCCTTCCCTCCCCCGGCTCTCCTCCTCTCTCCGTCGCCCCGGCCTCTTGTCACTTCAGAGTCGCGCGACAATATGTGAATGAAGCGGGGCGTAAAATGGAGAACGGGTTTCTTGGGTTACTAGGCATCATCTCGGATTTGCATATTCTTAACCGAAGAGGATAACCACCCTCCTTCTCGCTCCGTTTCAACTCCTACCTCCGTCCCTCCTCCGTTAACCTCCAATTCCCCACCTGCCTCTATCTCCCTCCCCCCACTCTCTTTCTCTCTCTATCTCACTCCATTCTAGTAAACTCATTCATTTTCTTCCTTTTTTTATTATTTTCCATTCTTTCCTTCTCCGTCTTTCTCTCCCTCGTGGCGTTTAATCCTATCGGATTACATTACTCGCTGCGTGTCACGTTTTTCACGGACCATGAGCAACCCCAAGCCCCGAAAAACCATCCGATCTCTCCCCACCCCCATCCCTATCTCTCTTGATTCTTGCAAGAGGAATTGCTTCATTCTAGTTCTTCCCTTTTTACTTCCACCCCGTTCTCCCTCCGTCTCCCGCTTCACTCACGCCTCCACCACCTCCTCCCCCAAAATGAATTCGCTCCCCTTCCCACCGTCCGCGCAAGGTCACCACCGCCGAAGCGTTTAATTTCGCACGGGAGGGAAATTTCTACGGTCCCTGACCGCAGTGAAAATGAAATGGATTCTCTCAAGAATTTATAGTTTTTCGCCCGCCGAAATTTTTCGTAGTGGAGCGGTGAAATCAATTGTAAAATTGGATAGGAGCTCACGGTTCAACTTTGCCATCCGAGTCGTTTCTGATTTATTTTAATCTGATGAATGGCACCGAATTAAGAAGAGGTATTTTTTAAGGGTTAGTTACGGTCGTTATATTCCAAAAAATATCAATATACATTCTCTGGAAATCTACTAGAGGAATATACTTTCGTGACTACCATGACTCTGTAGATATTTATTGTTATTATTACCATTGGGAAAATAATGAATTATTAAATCTAAGGCGCTGCAAATATTATTGTTCCAGTTCTGTTGAAGCTGACAGATTTTCAGGAGTTTTAAAGTATCGCAATCGTTCCTTCAAATAACGTTTTTAAATCATGGGAACTACGCTGCTGTAATAAAAATATATGCAAATCGACTGTAATTATGAAGTCCTCACCAGTGGATCCCTGTTCGAGTTCGCAGTGTATGCTACCCCAATGCTCCAGTACACCTTTCGTCATTGAAATGGTTAAAAAGAATCAGAATAAGTTTTAAAAATGCAATGCTATCTAAGAATCTTTTTATCAACTAAACACTTTTGTCAGCAAAACTCAGCATTAGTTATCAGTTTGCGCAAATGATTCAACTTACAGAGATTCCTTAGCATTGAGATAAACGTAAAGGCAAGCCAAGAGAACGGTTATCTCAAAGTACGACCATGATTTTGCATT